>NC_081407.1:294686175-294987842 GCF_030272615.1 Cryptomeria japonica
CATGGGGAACTTATGTATATGTGAGAATGCCATTCAGATTAAAAAATGTAGGAGGTACATTTCAGAGAGCTATGGATGTAGCTTTCAAAGAATTCATTTACATCATCATGGTGGTTTATCAAGATGATCTAACTTGTTTCTTTAAGAAGGCTAATGATCATTATGGACATCTAGAGAAGGTGTTCAATAAAGCCTTGGAATTTGGTGTGTCACTAAATCCCAAGAAGTGTCATTTTGGAGTTACTAAGGGAAAGCTACTGGGACACATAGTTTCCAAGGAGGGGGTAAGGATAGACCCTAAAAGAATTGAAGCAATCAATAAGGTGTCTGAACCTAAAAATGTGAAAGGTATTCAATCTTTTTTAGGCAAAATAAATTTTGTTAGGAGATTCATTGTAAACTTTGCAGAGATAGTGAAGCCTATTGTCAAGTTGCTTAAGAAGGATAACAAATTTTGTTGGAACCAAGAAGCCTCAAAGGCTTTTGCTGAAATCAAAAAGGCTATTTAGGAAGCACCAGTGCTAAAATCTCCTAATTACAGTAAACCTTTTTCTATGTTTTCTTTTGCTTCATATCATACGGTGGCTGCAGTATTGCTACAAAAGGACAATGAGGGATATGAACATCCCATAGTCTTCTACAGTAAGTCTTTGCACACGGCAGAACTAAAATATGAGACCATGGAGAAACAAGCTTATGCTCTAGTTAAAGATGTTAAGGCTTTTAGGCCATACTTAGTGAATGCAAATATCATTGCCCATGTCCCACATGCTGTAGTTAAGGATGTTTTGTCTCAGTTTGAGCTTATCGGGAAGAGATGCAAATGGATCAACAGAATTCAAGAATTCAACTTAGAGATAAAGATCACCAAATTGGTGAGAGGTTTAGGTTTGGCTAAGCTCATGACTGAATCTAATCTCATGAATGTAGAAATACATAATGTTGAAGTTGGAGATGCTTTAGTCACTAGTATTGAGAGGCAACCTTGGTACTCAGAGATAGTCCAATTTTTAAAAGGTGCCACATTTTTAGAAGAGATGACACACAATCAGAAAAGAACTCTGAAACTCAAGTCCCAAAAGTATGTGCTCATTCAGGGTGATCTTTTCTGGAGGAAAAGAGATGGAGAGCTACTAATGTGTTTGGATGAATTTCAAGCTAAACAGGTGTTGACTGAAATGCATGATGGAGTATGTGGAGGTCACTACTCTGCTAAGATTACTGTTGGTAAGATAATCCGGGCTGGATACTATTGGCCCACTTTATTTAAAGATACTCATGCATATGTTCAGAAATGTGACCCATGTCGGAAATTCCCATCCAACCTTAAGTATGAAGGAGCCTTACCCTTAAATCTAGTCTCTGTAGAAGCTCCTTTTGTCCAATGGGGCATTGATTTTATTGGAGAGATTGTTGAGAGGTCAGGGAGAGGTCACAGATGGATCATAGTGGCCACTGATTATTTCACCAAATGGATAGAAGCCATCCCTACAAGAAGAGCTACTTGTAAAGTTGTCATTGATTTCCTGATGGATAATGTTGTAACTAGATTTGGAACACCTGCAAAATTGGTGATAGATAATGCCATGTGTTTCAGATTAGAAGAGTTTGTAGGCTTTTGTACTAGTCACGGTATACTCATGTCATACTCTTCACCTTATCACCCTCAGGGGAATGGACAAGTAGAATCCAGCAATAAAAGCTTGTTGAATATCATCAAGAAAATCCTGGAAGAGAATAAAAGATCTTGGGATCAAAAACTGAAGTTAGCTCTGTGGGTAGATAGAAGAATAGTTAAGAAATCCATTGGGATGTCACCTTTTGAACTACTCTATGGTGCCCAAGCCAGATTGCCAGTAAACAATCTTCTTCTAGTTTATAAATTTTTGCAAAATGAGGACATGGAGATATCTAAACCAATGGAAAATAGAATGATCCAAATTGTAGAAATGGAGGAGCTTAGGACTTCTACCCATAAGAGAAATCAGAAGATCCAGTTGCAGTCAAAATATCTTTTTGATAAAAGGACATCATTAAGGAAGTTTCAAATTGATGACATGGTTCTTCAGTGAAATGCAAAAGGACAGGATAAGGGAAAGCACAAGAAATTTGAATCACTATGGATTGGCCCTTTTGTGGTTTATGACTTAAATGGTAAGGATTCATATTTCTTGAAGAATATGATTGATGAAATACAGGAATTTTGAATGCATGGACAATTCCTGAAGGATTATTTCTCTTAATATCCATGCATGGTAGGTCCTTTGTTTGTACATATTTTGTTCCTTTCCTGCTTTTTTATTTTTTGTCTGTATTTTGGTCTGTTTCTTTGGAGTTTCTGAGTTTTCTTGTGTTGACCTTGTGATCAACCATCCCCACTCAGAGCTACTGTTATCACTGATTAAAAATGGGTTTTTTTTTTCCCATAATTGGCTATGGTTTTTTGAAATTTTGAGTAAGGCGCATTTTTCAATTGCTTTGGCTCTGTGTAGGGTCTTGAGGGTTTAGGGTTTTTGATTTTAAATTGCATAATGTCTATTTAAAACCCTCTGGTTTCTATTCTTTCATTACTTTATCCACTTAAGTAATGGGTCATGGGATCGTAGGAAGTGCCCCCCCTTGTTTTTGCCTAGGCGGTCATGTTAATTAATTGCAAAAAATTTATGCCTTATGTGTGTTCCTCCTAAAGTTGCCGGGCCCAGTAACTAGTGTGCATCTCGCGGATAGATCTACGACTTTCGCTATTTTGCTAGGCAAAGTTGTGCGCAGTTTAAAACCAGCGAAGTTGTGAAAATGACATGGCATGCCACCTAGGCGGTCTAGCTGGTTGATGAGAGCAAGTAAAATGGTGGCACGTGGTGCTACTTACAACAAATCAGCAAGTCGGGATTAAAGGTTAAAGGGCGGGTCCCAGAGGTGAGTCAGATCGCAGGACGGGATGTGACTTGGCAAATATAGGTGTCAATAATTGATTGGATCCCAGTGCTTTCTCTCAGCAAATGGAAAAACAACATGTCAGCTCTAGAGGTGATTGGACGAAAGGTGTTCGAAGTTGAGTCAGAGGGCCCACCCCTCACGGAGTCTATTTAGATGGTTAAGTATCAAGCAACTAGAAAATGATCTGACGGCTTGTGCTATTTCGCAAGGACAAGATGCTCATACTTTATACCCTGCGAAATAGTGAAAGTAAACAAGGACCGTCCATGTGTCATGATAGATGGTAATGTGTCCATGAACACGTGGTCTTGAAAAGAAGTCGTGGTCCCGCCAAGGTGGAACCAGTGGTATAAAAGAAAGACATGCGGCTGACATTGAGTTAAATGCAAAAAGCCTTGCAAAGCTAGTGTTCGAGTGCCATGTTGTAGCATGTAGTCAACAAAGAGGCGAGACCCAGTGCGGAGCCAAGGCTGTTAGTGTAACGGCCGATCAATTCTCATTTGAGCTAACGGGTTTGCGCTATTTTGCAAGGCGAAATGGTTCATGTTTTAAGACCAGTGAAATGGAAAAATGATGTGGCATTCCAATCGGGTGGTCCGGCTAGTCCTAAGGGCGAGTAAGCTGATGGCATGTGCTAGAAAGTGCAACAGTCAGCGAAGTGGGTCTGATAGTTTCAAAGAAGGTGGGTCCCAGAGAAGATAGATACCATGAGATAAAGGCATCCTGACAGATACAGGTGGTGAAAATAGAGAGGAACTCAATATTTCCTCTCGGCAAATCAAAGATTGACATATCAGTTTGAAAGATGACTGGATGCCAGGTGTGCAAAGTCGAGTCAGAGGGCCCACATTTGTAGGTAAACGTTTAGAGTATAAAAACCGATCAATTCTCATTTGATCAGACGACCATCGTAGTTTCGCGAAGGTGAAGTGCTCACGTGTTAACCCCTGCGAAATGGCGAAAAGATTTTTTGTTCTTAAAGGCAAAGTGAGCATGAAGTGTAAAGGGTGATCAAGTATGGTTTGATCTAATGGCTGGCGCTATTTCACGCTTGTAAGATGCCTGAAGGATATGCTCAGCGAAATGGTGAAAGTAAAGGAGATTTATTTCGATGTTGGGCTAAACAGTGATGTGTACATGAGCACGTGTCTTCCACATAGATTGAAGGTGCCAGGTGGAATCGGCAGTTTTAAAGGGGGGTACAATATGCGGTTGACTCGGATTTTAAACTTAGTAAGTTCCCCAGGGCCAATGGTTGGGTGCTAGGTGGTATCTGGTAATCGGAGGAGGAGTAGAGTAAGCAAGTCAGCATAAGAGTCTTCACTTAAAGGACAATAAAGTGTGATTTTATCCGATGGTTAGCACTGTTTCGTAGCCTAAAGTTGAATGCAATTTAAGCTGTGCGAAATAGCGAAAACCTATTAGCTATTAGGTGAAGGCGCAGTTAGTGAAAAGGTGAACTATCCAGGTAAAGGTTAAAGGTCATGCAGTTCAGGGCCCATCTAATGCTCAGCATAGTTTCACGAAGGTGAAGTGCTCACGTGTTAACTCCCGCGAAATGGCAAAAAGTTTTTTCATTCTTAAAGGATGGAAGCATTAAGCTAGTGTAAAGACTCATCAATTCTCATCTGATCGGATGGCCCGCGTTGTTTCGTGAAATAGAGTTGCCAAGAAATTAATTTCCACGAAATAGCGAAAAGGAAAAAATGCATGGGTGTTGTGACCCGTTGGAGTGAAAACTTCAAATTCTTTCATGAATTCAATTCTGAAAGGATGGCCAAGCATGTGGAATCAATGTCAGAATTAAGAGCCCAGCTGCCATATATGATTTTGTATCGACTGAAATAAGATATCATTCTAAAGAGAACTTGCAAAGAAACAGTGGCAGAGCAGACTTCTTCAATTGCAGAGCTAATTCCTTCGAGTACAAGCAGGTTTCTCTATACTCTTGTTCAGCCATCTTTCTTTTAAATTGTGTATGTTTTACTGAGATTTTAAGCTGTCATAGAACAATTGAAAGAAATTGGTGAATCACTTGCTTAAGTTTCTAAAAGAGATGGCACCTAAAAGGGAATTCTCAGGAAAACTCAATTATCACGAGAGGGCAATTTGTGATGATTTCCTTGAATAATTAACGTTGTCAACTAATGTGGCTTCCAAAATGAAAGAGTTGGTGCCAAAAGCTTCTCGCCTGAAAATAGGAGAGGGTTTATATGATTAAGAGAATTGGTTAAGAGACCCTCAAGTAGGGATGTCTGGGTTAGGAATATTCAAGGTTGGGTTGAGTATGAGAAATTCTCTAGCCCCTCAGAACAGTATATGGGAATTAGATGCTGGAAAGTTGGTGGTTCCAGGGGTTTTCTTTGACGCAGACCTTCTGACTTAGATTGCACATAGCTATGACCCAATTTCAAGAGGTGTAAAGGATATCAGCGGGAAGACCCTCATTTAAATTAACAATGAAGAATTTAGGAATGCCTTTGGGTTGAGTGAATACACTAATCTTCTGGAGCCTATTGATTTTAAATCATTAGCTCAGGTGTATAATGTGCAAAGAAATCACCTAAGAAATGGGCCTCCCAAAGAATTCTTTTTGAAGATAGGCGGGTTAACTGTTGTGGGACCTACTACTGAAGAGCCCTTCTCTCTAAATTTGTTTACCCTTAGGGATAAAGAATTATACTAGTCACTCTGCCAAATCCTAGGGGAAGATGCTGAAGCGAGTATGCCCACTCACTACATGTTGATGGTTGCTCTGATTTTGAATCCTTCTATGGCAATAACTTTTGATTACGTTTTTTTATAACTGATGCTATCCATAATGGATTGATAGGGATTAGGAATGGGAAAGTAGATAGGCCCTTCGGGTGGTACTCCCTTCTTATGCATTTTTTTTTATTTAAGGGTGGTGACTATTTTGCAAGTGGGATGGACCTTGTAAAAGAAAAGGATGGGGAAAAGATGCTAGTGCAATTATGGAGCACTGTTCTATCATGGGACAGAGAGGATGCAAGCTTCCTAAGGTTTGATAAATATTTTGCATCAAAAATCAGGACCCTTATTTATTTGGAAAACCCAAGAGTCCCTAAGGTACTTTTGGAATTCATTAGGTCACAAGAGTTTGCAGAGGACATAAAAATTATCCACAATTGGGGTGATATCTACCTATACCCTATTTTAATAGTTTTCAGAATATATGGTTTCACAGGTACCCCATTTTTGTTACCTTATTAGGTCCCTCTTAAGGTGGGAATTGCAGAGATACTCAGGCAGATTGGTGCTATGCAAGAGGCAGAGTTGACAGGTAGAGGCAAAGGGACAATTTTCCCTACAATTACCATGGCACACCAATTTGTAATAACCAAAGGAGGTTGGAAATGTTTTGGAGATTTCCACCAGCCATATCATTTATCAACTGCAGTCTCTCGGTGTGCTGACCCCAAAGATTTCTTCAATGGTATGTTTAGGAAGAGGGTTGTATGCAAGGCCAAACCCCATCAATTTCAGTTCCTTGAGGACCTTATCAGGAATGAATTTGATTTGAATGAACAAGAGCTGAGAAAGGAAAAGTGGATAGCCTATAAGAAGGCCTTAGACTTGGTGCATCAACTTGACATAAGCTATGACCCTTTGTCAAGCTTTCACCCCTTTGCAGAGAAGATGAAGTTTTTAATTCTTAGTTTTGAGGAGGTGATGCAAACACTAAAAGAAAAAAGGGAGGTTGTAATCAAGAATAACCCTAAGAAGCAAGGTTGATCTTGAATAGGTCTGTATCTATTAGGTCGATCCCTCCGGGTAATTATATGCTACATAAGAAGTCTAATTATAGTGTACTTATGTTTGCTTCAGGCGAGCTCTCTGCCTCTAAAGGTAAAAGGAAGATACACGATGTCATTGACGTCCCTAGTAGCCCAAAGAAACAAAGAGTGGGAAAAGAGATACAACTTGAAGAACCTCTGTATTCCCCATCACAATCACCTATCCATATAGGAGATGAACAGGCAGCAACTGAGCAATTATTGCAATTAGGCAGTCTAGGGGAGATTGCCTACACCTATGATGAAGTAGATGAAGGAATACCAGAAGAGCCCTTAGCTACTGAAATGAATATCACCACTAGTGAATTCAAAGGCCAAGAATGGGACCCTGAGATCAAGCGAGCCAGTGAAGATTTCTTGGCTGATGACAAGTTCATCACATCAAAAGCATTCATGCAATTTGTGTGGAAGCAAAGCATTAATAGATATAATGTAAGGTGGTAGAAAAGGAAGGGTGAGCAGCCTCATAAAGACCCAGCTATAGTTGAGGAAGAAATAAAGCAAGAAATGGTTGAAGAACTTAAGACCATCACTCCTCAACAAGGAAGAGACATGGTGGTGAAGGCTGGGGTACTTATCCTCCCCGAATGGGATATAGTAGATGCTCTAGTCCTGGAAGCAGTAAGAAAGGAGACTAAACCTATGGAGGGAGTCACTTTCAATAAAGACAATGCTGCATTAGTTATGTGGTCTCTAAAAAGAGATGAAAACAAGAAGAAAAGGGACACCTCAATGTCAAGTTAGCTTGGGAGGATGATGGTGAAGAGGGTGCAAACTGATGAGCTTAAAATATGCTCATAATTTGGATGTTATGATAAACTTTTAAATGCCTTTATTTTTGTTATTTCATGGATGTTCAGACTTTGTTGAAACCTTTTTTGGGATATCCTGTAGCAAGATACTTTTATATTCCTGCAGCTCATTATGTTGACTTGATTGCATTTATTGCCCCGTTGACTCCCTAAAATGACTGGTATATCATATACAGTTTTTTGAATGATGAAGTAGATTTAAAATGTGTGATTAATGAATAGATATCGTGTATGTGCCAGACACCTTTTTCTGTTGTTTGTTACCTTTTGTTTCATAGGTTGTTGAAGAACGATCGAGTCAAGTGCAGCCAATCTTGGCCTTGCAGTAAAGTCCATTTCCTACACGACTTCGAGGGAGCTCCGGCGAAGACTCTGTGATCAAAACCATGGGAAAGAATTTTAATGTCAGTCAATCTGGAAAGAGTGGAGTGCTAGATTCTCTCTGGATCAGGTTGAACGCATAAATTCATTTATGGAGTTTGTTCCTTGATTCGGGGATATATTTTACTTCCATGTCTTTCCTTGATAGAGTTAGTTAGTTAGTTGCTCTCCTGTTTTTAAATAAATTTCTCCTCCTGTGCGAGAAAAAAGGAGAAGAGAGTTAGAATAAGATAGAATCAGAGTAGTAGATATCATGTAAGAATCAATATGATATTGAAAGATAGAATCTGTTTAACGAGAGATAGAGTTTGTTGTTAGTTTCCATATCAACAAAATGATGTATATCATTCTATTTTTATGAATAAAGTTCAATGAAGTTCTGAGTTTAGCATCTGCGTAATCAGGAGATGCTTGCTAAGGGGGCCCACTTAGTAGGTATCTGTAGCTAGTTAGTTAGTTGTTTTTTCCTGTTAAGCTTCAGTTTGCTTTCATCTTTAAAGTTTTTATACAAACTCAGCTTTACATTGCTCTTGTAGCACAAAGAATCCATCACTGTGCCTGTTCTTGCAGCATAAGGCCAGTTCATAGGTTGTGTTTCAGTTGTAGTTATCATGATTTCTATTTTAATCAAATCATAGTTGAGTTAAAGAGCTTTGCATTACCTTCCTATAGCATAGGTAGAATTTCTTTCTAGTATGTATTTCTGCTAGGATTTGACCAAAATGAGTTCCTAGTGCATATATTTTGCTGCACCATTTAAAGTATACGTCCCCTGGTTTGACAAGTAAATGAACGTCTACAGAGAGAGATATTGGTCATCTGTTGGAATGCCCAATTCCCAGGAAAGGTTTTAATGTGATTTTCATATTCTTTTGTGGGCGCGACCATTTTTGGCGCCGCTGCCGAGGATGGCGTCTAGCAAGAAGTTTACTAGAAGTCATTTTTAGCATTAGTTTACCTTGTTAGTAAAATTTTCTAGATCCTTCAAGCCACTATTCATCATATTGCATGCATAGAAGAAGAAGAGATGCCTTGGGAAGGTTCCTCCCTAAAAATCTATTTATTGAACTACCATTTGACCCAGCTGACAACGAACCTGAGGAAAATCCATTCGCTCTGTTATTCCAGCAACCAAACATGGCAAATAATCCACCTAATAATCCACCTCCTGCATTTGAGTTTCCCATTGTCCCCCAAGGAGATACTGACAATCTTAAAAACATTCCCTCTTCTTTGCTTCCAAAGTTTTATGGCTTGGTCACAGAGGACCCAGAAACCTTTCTATTTGAATTTGATGTCCTCTGTCGCAGTTATGACTACAACATAGATGCTCATAAACTGAAATTATTTCCTTCCACCTTGAAGGAAGGAGCTCTCAGATGGTTCATGAGTTTGGGAAGAGGTGTCGTCGATAGTTGGGAGGTCAGGTAGACAAAATTCCTTGAAAAGTATAAGGAATATTGTAAGAGTGCCAGCAAAGGTGATGACATATTCCGAATTCAGCAAAAGGACGATGAAAGTTTGGAAGATTATATTTCCAAATTCTTGTTTTCACTACAGAGGAACTCAAACCATACTCTCAATGAGGACTCTTAGAAACTACTATTTCTAAAGGGAATAGGTGATGCTTGTATAGACGCCCTGGACCTGATAGGAGGAGGTGATATAACCCAGGTGCCTTGGGATGATATAAAGAAAATATGTCTTAACTACTCTCGAGCAATAGTTAAGAAAGGTCGAGGTCATCATGCTACAATAGGGAAGTCTTCTTCTGGTGGAGTTTCCCGAATGGAGATAACAAATTTTCTATCTGACTTCAAGCAGGACATCATTAATAATATGGCTACGCAACTGGACACTATGCAAGCTCGAAAGAAACATGAGGAGGCTGACGTAGTTTTGGCCGAGTTCTGTCCATACTGTAGATAAAAGAAGCGTGACTGTAGATGCAAGATGGTGGCTAATTTGGAAGCCAAACAGCTACCTACTGACTTCAAGCCAGTAGAAGGAGATGATGATCAAGTGTTCTTTGTTGCACAAAGGAGACCATGGGCCCAAAGACAAGGTATGCCTCAAGACCCTTTAACTTTTGGTAATTCTTATTCTGGATATAATAACCAATGGCAACATGCATATGGACCACCACCACCCTGGAATCCACCTCAACCAAATTGACCTAATTATCAGAACTAGCAATGGCAATCCCCTCAAGGAGGATGGCAGCAGCCACAAGGGCAATGGACTCCACCTTCAGGAAATTGGCAGCACAATTCTCAATGGCGAGGCCCTCAGCAATGGCAAAACCAGTCCTCTAGATTCTTGCAGCTTCCACAGCTACAACCACAAGCCCTTATGCCGCCTCCTGTAGTAACTGCCACAAATCCTAGACCTCCAAAACAAACACCTATGCCTGCCCAACCATTGCCCAATCCCAATAATAAGCAACATCACTAGCCTCAGCAGCCTGCGTATCTTGCTGAAGCCAACCAATATCAAGCTTATGCCTTAAATGTTAATGACATCCATTTGAGATCTGGAACTACTTTACCTGGTCCAAAACCGCCTCTGATTACTAAAATATCAGATTCTCCCCATGAAGAATCTACTGCACCTGTTGTTCCTACTGAGCACATGCCCATAACTGATACAGTTCCTAAAGAGCCTGTTCTGCAAAATCAAGACAACCCACCTTTTCCTCAAAGGTTGCAAAGTACTACATATAAATCCATGGAAGAACCCACTTTTGACATTATGGATCAGCTCAAAAATGTGCAGATTCAAATTCCTTTATTTCAGGCTATTAAAGATATTCCTATTTTTGGAAAAGCTATTAAAGAAGCCTGTTTGAAGAAGCCTGGATGAAAGAAAAAGGATCCTCAAATAATTCATGTATTAGAGAAATTGGCTGATATAATGTTGGGAAATGTAGTTATTCCAAAGTATATTGACCTTGGAAGTCCTGTAGTGCAGATAAATGTAAATGGCCAAGTTGTAAAAAATGTTTTGATTGATTTAGGTGCTGCCATTAATGTCATGACAAAGCATACTATGGACTCCCTGAACATTTTAAACATTAGGTCTACACCCATAGTTCTGCAGCTTGCAGACAGCTCCACAGTTAAACCTGATGGGATAGTAGAAGATGTAATTGTCATTCTTGAATCTTGGGAGTATCCTACTGATTTCATAATATTATCAGTTAAGACAACTTTAGGAGGATATCTAGTTATTCTTCATAGACCATGGTTAGCAACTGCTAATGCTTTTATAGGATGCCATTCTAGAGATATAACCATTTCTGATGGGCAGTCCAAAAAGAAATTGGCTCTGTATCCGCCTGCTAGACCTCAGCCAGATTTGTCCCAACCTGTTTGGCCAGATGTGGGGGAGGAAATTGAAGAAGCCAATTCTTTGACTCAATTAATGATGATTCAAAATGACCCATTCTCACAACTTCAGAGTGAAGATGCCTTGTTGTTTCAAATTCTACAGTACAACTCTGATACGGGTAGTTCATCTGATCCAAATGGTACTCATTTACAATGTTTCCTGCAACAACCAGATTCTGAAAGTTCACTGCCTAAACTTCCAATGATTTTTCATAATTTGCTTCCACAAGAGGTACAAACATTACCTGTAGACTCTATGAGTAATCTCACGGAGCAGATAGAATTGTCTCAAGGTCATTGTTTGAATATCAATAACAAGCTGTCACAGCCTCAACAGGCTGACCTATTAAAAATGGTACAAGAACAACATAAAGCTTTTGTATGGGAATATGGGGACATGCAAGGAATAGATCCTTGAGTTTGTACTCATAGGATATATATCAAAGAAGATTGTTCACCAATTAGACAACCTCAAAGAAGAGTAAATCGAGCACTTAGAGAAATAGTTAAAAGTGAGCTTCAAAAGTTGCTTGATGCTGGTTTTATTTATCCAATCTCTAACAGTCAATGGGTTTCTCCATTAGTCATTGTCCCCAAGAAAGGTGGAAAATGGAGAGTATGTGTAGATTATAGAGAATTGAATAGTTCCACTAAAAAAGATCACTTTCCACTACCTTTTGTAGATCAAGTACTAGACTCATTGTCTGGCAAAAGATATTTTTCCTTTTTGGATGGTTACAGTGGGTACAATCGGATAAAAATTGCCCCTGAAGATCAAGATAAGACCACTTTTACCTGTCCATGGGGAACATTTGCTTATTCGGTCTTGCCTTTTGGCCTATGCAATGTGCCAGCAACATTTCAGAGAGCAGTAATTAGTATCTTTGCTGATATATCTCATGAATGTATGGAGATTTACATGGATGATTTCATTGCCTATGGAGTCACATTTGAAGAAGCACTGGTAAATTTAGAAAAAGTATTGAAAAGGTGTAGAGAGAAAAATTTGTCTCTAAACAGTGAGAAGTGTTTTCTAATGATGGAAGAAGGTATTGTTCTAGGTCATCATGTTTCAAAGAATGGAATTCAGGTCGACCCTGCTAAAATTGAAGTAATTCATAATTTACAAACTCCTGCAAAACAGAAAGATGTCAGAAGTTTTCTTGGTCATGTAGGGTATTATAGAAGGTTTATAAAAGACTTCAGTAAAATTGTTAGTCCACTTTATTCTTTGTTAACAAAGGATTCCCAATTTGAGTGGACAGAGGCTTGTGAAAAATCCTTCCTACAACTAAAGGACTTGCTTACTAAAGCCCCTTTCTTCAAGGTTCAAAATGGAATTTGCCTTTTCACATACATGCTGATGCTTCTGACTTTGGCATAGGAGCAGTTCTGAATCAAAAAGAAAATTCAGTTGAACATGCTATTTACTTTATCAGCAAGAACCTTCAAGGTCCTGAGCTCAACTATACTGTCATAGAAAAGGAGTTGCTTGCAGTAGTGTATGCTTTGAATAAATTTAGGCATTATGTCATAGGTTATCAGATATTCATCCATACTGACCATGCAACAATCAAGTATCTGATGAACAAACCTGCCATCTCTAGTAGGTTGGCACGTTGGCTCCTGTTGTTACAAGAGTTTGACATTTCCATAATTGACAAACCAGGGAGAGCTAATGTTGTAGCTGACTTTTTATCAAGACTTCAATCAGCTGAACTTGTTGAACATGAGATCATTGATGATAGGTTCCCAAATGAACACTTGTTTTCCATCGCTGCACATATAACCTGGTATGCAGACATTGCCAATTATCTAGCAGCAAACAGAATACTAGACCACTTTCCTCCAAAAGAAAAGAAATTGTTAATAGAGAAAAGTTTTAACTTTTCCTGGATTGCAAATAGTTTGTTCTATACTGGACCTGATCAAGTAATGCGAAGATATGTAAGAGAAGATGAAACTTATGACATATTGCATGCTTGCCATGATGAACCATGTGGAGGACATTTTGCAGCAAAAAGAACATCAATGAAAGTTCTTACAATAGGGTACTACTGGCCAATATTACATAAGGAGGCTATGGCCTATACAAGAAAATGTGATAGATGCCAGCATATGGGAAGACCAACTAAGTCGATGAAATGCCACTATATCCGTAGATAATAGTCACCCCTTTTGATAAATGGGGGATGGATTTTGTAGGGTCAATTGATCCACCATCAAATGGAAAGTCATACATTCTAGTTTGCACGGACTATGTAACAAAATGGGTCGAGGTAACAGCTATGACTCATGCCTGAGATAACAAAGTCTCTGAGTTTCTGTATGAACAAATTTTCACAAGATTTGGAGTTCCCAGAGAGCTTGTAACCGATCAAGGAGCTCAGTTTACGTCGAATCCGATCACTGCACTAATGAATGACTATAAAATCAAACATAGGAAGTCCAACCTTTATCACCCTCAAGCCAATGGTTAGGCAGAGGTAACAAATAGAGAAATTGAGGCGATCCTCACAAAGATAGTGCAGATCCATAGAAAAGATTGGAGCAATAGACTTCCTGAAGCAGTTTGGGCTTACAGTACTACATGGGAAACAACAACTGGGTTTACACCTTTTGAGCTGCTTTATGGGAAAACAACCATGTTACCCATAGAATTTGAACACAAAACTTTGAGGACAGCTCTTGAACTCAATATAGACATATCTGAAGCACAGAAGGACCGTCTCCTGCAGCTAAATGCTTTGGACAAAATGAGAAAAGTCGTCCTGCAGCATACAGAAGCAATCCAACAGCAAAGGAAGAAATGGAATGATCAGCACATCAAAACAAGGAAATTTTCTGTTGGAGATTGGGCTCTGTTATATGATTCCAGATATCAAGAAAACCAAGGTAAGCTCACAACACGCTGGCTTGGCCCCTATGAAGTTGAAAATGTGTTCGACAATAGAGCTGTACAGCTGGTAACAATAGACCCAGTCCGCTTCAAATTGCTAGTGAATGGCCACCGACTCTGGTTGTACCACAAACCAGTCTCCAAGGAAGAATTCATGCAGCAGTTCATTCAGGCTCCTCCTGTTACTCTTCCTGCAGCCGAAGGCTTTAGCCTTTCTCCTGCAACGTTACCATAATTTTCAAAAAAGTATGCCCATAATAAAGGTTTTCTTTTTAAAAAGGAAACCCCTTTTTCTCCATTCTTATTTATCGCCCCCATTTCACTTCTTTATCTTTCGTCCATCCATTCCATCCATTCATTTCATCCACCCATCTCACCCATCCACATCATCCATCCACATCAACCTTGATTAAGATATCTTTCCCACTTGTCAATTCATGCAGATGTCGTCATCTTTCTTCACACGTACGTGCAATTATCAAAGGTACACCATATCTTTTCTTATTGCATATTTGATTTATTTCATTCTATTCATTTACTGTTATACATGTACCGGTCATTATTACCTGAATCTCTACCTATTCTTTACGACATGTGAGGACACATGTCATACTTTAAGTAGGGGGCAGGGTAATCCATCTTTTAAAATCTGTCTTTTCGCCGCTACCATAACTACAAAATAATCTTTCTTTAATACTTTTCTGGTACTTTCCAAATATGATCGCATGTCCTTCTTTATTGCATAATTACGATTAAGACTGCTTGTTCAAAAATTCATTTTTGGAAAAAGAAAGAAATGTGACGGCACGAAAGAATAAAAACCAGAGCAGAAAGGGAAACAGAGAATTTGAACCTTCAGCAAGGAATTGAGTTCAGCTAAAGGAAAACTACAAACATGGGTGGTCAGTTGGTGCGACATGAGCTTGTAGCTCATGAAATGTTATTGCAAAATCTGCAAACAGTCCACGCATTCAGCCTCTATGGGTGGTTAAATTATTTCTTGAGCTTAAATGATTTTGATCAGGAGGCTGCTCGAGAATTTTTGAGAATCCTTTCTGAAAGGGAAGCCACTGTATGGGGTCTAACGGTTGTTGCAACCGAAAACAGAATTGCTGAAGTAACTGGGCTTCCAGCCGTTGGAGAAAATTTTTCTTTAGACGCTGCAGTTGCAAGAGCTGAGTTTTCAATGCCTACTGATGGAGCTCTAGAAGTCTCCAAGCAGGGATGCAAGCGCATATCATTGCCTCCTCCTTATTCAGAGTATGCTACTTACATAATCAGGTATTTGACCTGTGAAGGTCATTTTTCCTATCTACATTCTCATCATTTTAAATTATTGAGCCATATGAGGCATGGGTTAGTTATAAATGTTCCGAATTTCTTGTTAAAATTTTTAGAACAAAGTGCCTATGGAACTCAACAGGGGAAAGATAGTTTTGTCGCTCATCATGGCCTTATTGAATTACTGATTGAGCGCTCTTTGAGGGATGTCTCACCTCTCTCCTAGCAATAATTTGTTGCCCAAAAGAGTTTGCAAATTCCACAACCCCCTAGGGTACTTACCCCACAGCCTCAGAAAAAGAAGAAAGAAATTGCATCTACCAGTAAAACAGGGCAAGGGTCATCTACTCCTGTAGCACCTGGTTCTGCAGCTTTTGCACCTGAATCCTCTACTAGGGTACAAACTAGGTCTGCCACTAGGAGAGAGAAGGGAAAAACAAAGGCAGAAGGGTCCCCAAAATCTGACCCTCGTTCTCAGAAAAGGCAATGCCCTTCTCTTGCAACACCTTCCCCTACAGCTATTTCTCCTACAGCAACACCTGTTGCTATTACTAGTTCACCGTCATCCTCTGGTAGGGCAAAGCCCTCTGAACAAACAAGGAAGAGGAAAGCTACCGGAACACCTCCTGCAGCCGCATCAGTGCCAAGAAGGGTTTCCGCAAGGAAACAATCTAAGACCTCCCCTGCTTCACCACAACCAGAGGTGATTGTAATTTCAGAAGGGTCTCTTGAGTCCGAATTTAATATTTCTCAGAATGTGTCCGAGAATGCTGCCCATAGTTCGTTCATTCCTGAAGAGGAACAAGTTGAGACAAAAGAAACAGGGCATAATGAGCAAGGGTTACCAAATCTTGATGATTTGGCTACTACTGCTATGCAATTTTCAGAGGAAGCACAAACTTCTCCACCGCAACAACAAGAAGAATTTATCTTGCAGCAAGAGCAAGAATAGACTGAACAATTGAATGTGCCTAGTGAAGTTGTATTTCACCCTGCAATTTGTAAAGCCATTGTTGTGTATAAGAAAATATTTTTAATTGAGTTTCTGGAATATGTTAAAGCTAATTGGGAAATAGTTACATTGCAAACCCTGACTTTCTGATACATAGCCCAGACTGACATGCAACAAAGTCTATGGGAAATAGAAAAGAAGAAATTGAAAAAGAAAATTGAAAGTCAGAAGCAGGAAATTGCTGAGTTGAAAGCAAAAATAGACGAAATGTTAAAAGTAACTGGTCAGATTATGGAATGTAGACCACCACCCAGAGTTTATGCTCTGTGCCTTAAAGAATAGTTTGTATGGTTCCAATTGATGAGAATTTTCAGAAACTAAGATCCTATAATTCATACTGCCAAAGAATTTTATGAAGCATACCAGGCAGCCCCTAACTGGTTAAGGAATTCTTTGTGTGAATTCTATTTGCATGGCTTTTTAATACCATTTGAAACAGAATGGAATCCTCTTCTATATATTGGTGATATTCATTTGAGAGCATTTATGTCATGGGCAGCAAATGAGGTGAATTATGGCAGATAATGGGAAACATATGAGGAAGCTGAGAAAACAGAGCCTGTTCCATTACGTTCTCAAAGTTCAAACCCCCATGCAATGTTGAAAGATTGGTTTACTCTGACATATGCTATTAATAATGTTTCAGCAAGAGAGAAAATATTTGATATCAGAAAACAAGTATATGATAAATTCCAGGCACAACAATATTCATTTTGGAAATTGGCATTCACCAGAAGTGAGAAAAGATGGGAGAGATTAACTATTGGGTTAAGAAAGTCAGAACCACATGGTCCCCTAAATTTCATAGTAGCTCTCAAACGAACCAGCAGATATATTCAATTGGGACTTCAAACAAGATTTGAACTGTGGTTGCCACTGACATTTAGACCCCCTGTGCTAATGTGGCCACTTTATCCTCACCAGGCTACAAATCTTAACAATGAATTAGAAGACCAAAGGTATGAAAAATGTCGGGATTTCAGAGGATTTTATTACAAGTTTAAAAATCCATTTCAGAGTCATGTAGCAACCACCGACTTTAGAGAAACCACCAGGAAATTTAATGCTGGAGGACCAGCATTGGACTAAGTAGGGGGTAGTGATAAGCTTAAAATATGCTCATAATTTGGATGTTATGATAAACTTTTAAATGCCTTTACTTTTGTTATTTCATGGATGTTCAAACTTTGTTGAAACCTTTTTTGAGATATCCTATAGCAAGATACTTTTATATTCCTGCAGCTCATTATGTTGACTTGATTGCATTTATTGCCCCGTTGACTCCCTAAAATGACTGGTATATCGTATACAGTTTTTTGAATGATGAAGTAGATTTAAAATATGTGATTAATGAATAGATATCGTGTATGTGCCATACACCTTTTTCTGTTGCCTGTTACCTTTTGTTTCGCAGGTTGTTGAAGAATGATCGAGTCAAGCGCAGCCGATCTCAGCCTTGCAGTAAAGTCCATTTCCTGCACAACTTCGAGGGAGCTTCAGCGAAGACTCTATGACCGAAACCATGGGAAAGAATTTTAATGTCAGTCAATCTAGAAAGAGTGGAGTGCTAGATTCTCTTTGGATCAGGTTGAACGCATAAATTCATTTATGGAGTTTGTTCCTTGATTCGGGGATATATTTTACTTCCACGTCTTTCCTTGATGGAGTTAGTTAGTTAGTTGCTCTCCTATTTTTAAATAAAGTTCTCCTCCTGTGCGAGAAAAAGGGAGAAGAGAGTTAGAATAAGGTAGAATCAGAGTAGTAGATATCATGTAAGAATCAATATGATAATGAAAGACAAAATCTGTTTAATGAGAGACAGAGTCTGTTGTTAGTTTCCATATCAACAAAACGATGTATATCATTTTGTTTTTATGAATAAAGTTCAATGAAGTTCTGAGTTTAGCATCTACGTAATCAGGAGATGCTTGCTAAGGGGGCCCACTTAGTAGGTATCTGTAGCTAGTTAGTTAGTTGTTCTTTCCTGTTAAGCTTCAGTGTGCTTTCATCTTTAAAGTTTTTATACAAACTCAGCTTTATATTGCTCCTGCAGCACAAGAAATCCATCATTGTGCCTATTCCTGCAGCATAAGGCCAGTTCATAGTTTGTGTTTTAGTTGTAGTTATCATGATTTCTGTTTTAATCAAATCATAGTTGAGTTAAAGAGCTTTGCATTACCTTCCTATAGCGTAGGTAGAATTTCTTTCCAGTATATATTTCTGCTAGGATTTGACCAAAATGAGTTCCTAGTGCATATATTTTGCTGCGCCATTTAAAGTATACATCCCCTGGTTTGACAAGTAAATGAACGTCTACAGAGAGAGATATTGGTCACCTGTTGGAATACCCAATTCGCAGGAAAGGTTTTATTGTGATTTTCATATCCTTTTGTGGGCGTGACCACAAACTACTGGGGTAGTGGAAGTTGCCAACACTGTATTAAAAACTGCAAAATTTAGTGTTGCAGTGGCAGAAAGGGAAGCTAAGGAAAAGGCAAATCTCCAGGCAAAATTGGAGACAATTTTGAAAGCCTACACTAATGCTCAAAAAGAGGTAAGGAACAGAGATAGCATCATTGCTAAATTGCAGAAGCAACTAGCAGGACAACATCATCATGGTGAATCCTCAACACTGATGATTTCCACTTCTCTTGCCAGACCTCCACCTACCAGCCCTATCATTGAGTTCCCACTGTCTCCAGCACCTTCTAGCTCTCAAATGATTGAGATTACTCCTCAAGAGTTAGAGAAACTAAAACAGGCCCAAGCCATGTATGCAAAGAAATATGAGGATAGAGTGAAGGCCACTGTTACTAGTTTTGTAGACACCGTGAATGCCTCCTTGCTATACAATAATGTAAGTAAAATTTTGGTTATATGGAATGAGCTCAGGGGAGACAAAACCATCTTGACACCTATTTTTGACAAGTGGAGGCCCAGGGAGCAAGATTTAGAGTTTATGTGTGTATCTTGTGATGAAGCAAAGGCCAATCCTATCATTAGATCCACTTCTGACATCACTAAAGATTTAGTACAATTAGCAGCAGGGGTGGATAATGTTGATAGGAAAGTTAATCTATGCAAAAAGGAGTATACTGAGCAAGTTTTTGAGTTGCTCCTAGGAGTTTTTGCTAGCCTAGATCAATTGAAGGACAAACAAATGTGGCTTAAGGAGATAGAAGCCAAATTTTCAGCAAGAATTAAAGGAATTATAGTTTTCTCAATTCAGAAGTCAACAATCAGTGGACAACAAAATACGCCACTCATGATCTGGAACAGTTGGAGAGCGCCCCTGAAAAGGTAGAAGAAGTTACAACCGAACAGCCTGTTGAAGAAGCTGTAGAGGCCAAAAAGAACTTGTAACTATTTTTGTGAAAAGCTTTGTAACTTCTTTGTTTATTAAAAGAAGTGATTGTAACAAAGTCTCCTCGAAAATTCCAAAGCTTTGTGAATCCATGTTGTTATAAATGGATACCAGGACTAGAGGAAAGAGGATTGCAAAGAATTGTAAGAAAACACTGCAGAAATTTATCTGAGCTTTTCTAAGTCTAATGGAGAATATTCAAAAACTTCTTGTAATATTTTTCTGAACTTAATATCAATATATAGACCATTAGTTTTGAGTGAAGCTTTGTGTCGTCTTCAAGTGTTTTTACAATTTGTTTACTGTTTTCATTCTGAATAATCTAGGGTTATTTTGTTTGAATGGGATTGCAAGACAATTTTCAGTAGAAGTGTTCGCTAGCTTTTCTCTTTAGGAGGGAATTTAAAGATGCGGGGATCACTTATACCAGTAAACTCTTTGGAAGAGAGTTTGAATCTTGATGATCATAGTTTAATTTGGAATGCATAAATTCTTATAGGTGTCAAGCATATACAAGGATTAATAGAAACCAAGCCAATGGGATGCGTAAAGATATTTTGTTTGAGGAGTATTATCTGAGTTTAGATGACTCTGTGACCTTGGATAAGGCACTGGTATTGATTGAAGTTGTTTATTGCATGTTTTGTTGATCGAATTGCTGAATTTAAGTATAATTTCCATTCTTTTGTTTTCAGTTAATTTCAAGGTGAATAGATCCACTGGTTTCCTGGACTGGTTTGCTGTGGGTTTATGTTTGAAAGTGTGAATTTAATTCACAAAGGTATACCCACCTGGGCTGTGAGTAAGTCCAAAGTGTAGAAGGTTCAATCAAACCTTGTCATATGTTGTCTTGAGAATTTCCTTATCTTTGATGTCTCTTCTGCACTGAGTTCAATCATACAATTTTAAGGATGTTAAAGAGAATAAGATTTTGAGGACAACATACCCTTATGCTTCTTAAATTTGTCTCTCTTGTATTCATTTTCACCATTAGGGAAATTAGATTCTATATGACCAATCTTGTTGCATGCAAAATATTTTAAAGGTATCTTACCTCTATATTTACTAGTGCCTCTAGGTAGTTGTTTTGCCAACAATGCTTCAAGTTCCACTAAGTTGTCTTCGTCATTAGCATCTCTATTGGATCTAGATTCATAGCTATGGTTGGTATCTCTACTTCTTCTCATAGATGGGTTAGAGACAGAAGCTCTGAATGCGGATTCTAATTTTTGTACACTACTATCATAGCCATTTACTTCAAAGGCAGTAAGTTTGTCAATAATAGAGACAAGAGTTACCTTTGTCTTGTCAATGGATTTCAGCTCCTGAATATCTGCAACTCAGATAGCATAAACCGGTACCAGGGTTCTCAGTGCCTTACTAATCATGGTGGCATCTTCCACTTTCCCTCTTGCACTCTTTATTTCACCAACTATCTCTTTTATCCTTTGACCATAATTCTAGATATTCTCACCTTCAAACATTCTTATGTCATCAAAATTTCCTCTTAGACTCTCCTCTTTAGCAATCTTAACATGTTTATCACCGCTATAAATCTCTTCAAGTTTTTTCCATACTTCATATGTAGTTTCATGGTCATGAACATCTACATATTTAGCATCAGTCATGGAACTAATAATAGCCTCTAATTGTTGATTATTTTCTTGTTGGTCTTTCTTCTGATCATTAGTGAGGGTTCTAGTCGGTGTAATATACCTAGTTTCTATATGATCCCAATATTGACTACCAAGACTCTTAATGTAAATATTCACTCTGTCACTCC
Organism: Cryptomeria japonica; assembly: GCF_030272615.1. Taxonomy (NCBI): domain Eukaryota; kingdom Viridiplantae; phylum Streptophyta; class Pinopsida; order Cupressales; family Cupressaceae; genus Cryptomeria; species Cryptomeria japonica. The sequence continues at coordinate 294,707,852 of NC_081407.1, forward strand.
ATATTCTATAGTTATCTTTGTTGAACTTCGGACCTTCTTTCTTCATCATGATTGACAAGATCTTTTCCTCTAGATGTTAGGCTTTTAGATTAAAGAGGACATGAGACGCTCTGATACCAATTGATACAAATTATCCAACCTCAAATTCAATCACACAATGTAAACATATCACAATCAAGATCAATATTCATAAGAATACTTGACATCAACCGGTTTGACTGTTATGACAACTTAATAGTAAACAACTCCAATCTTGTAAACATCAACAATGCTTAATCATATCAAAACATATTCATCTCTCAATGCTTCTAGTTATCATACCTTATCATAAGTTAATCAAATCAACAAATAAGATCATAACCACAAAAACATTCACCACTTGACACAAATGTTTATACGTGGAAAATCCAAATAGGTAAAAACCACGGTGAGATGAGACTCACAAGGATAGCTATCTGAACTCTTCTGATGTTTGCCCTATTAGGAGCCAAGCTTGTTAAGAACTAATTCTGGTTAGGAATCACCCAGTTAAGGGATTTACAAATATGCCTTGATGAAAAGCACAATACCTTGTTAGGAGTAACCTCACCAGAGGATTTAAGAATCCAAGCTAATGGACCACCTTATTAGAGGATTTAATAAGTAACAAATCTTGTTAGAGCTTACCCGGTTAAGGGATTTCACTTCTGCTATAATTGTTAGAAAATAACAAGTTTTCTTGATCTGTCTGAATAGCACTACATTTGCTTGATCAGATCCTTTTAAGCTTCAATCTACCTTTACTCAAAGTGTAGATCCATTCACCGGTTAGGCAACTACACACTCAACGGGTTTCTACCAATCTTGTCAACAACTTTTACAAACACCTTCATCAACTTTAAATACAAATCAATAAGGTCGGTAACACAATAAAAACCTAATTTTCATCATCGAGATTACAAACAAGTCAGTACAATCTTGACCATTATAAATCATAACAATCTCTTCACATTCTTCAAGAAAATTCCACCCACTCCATGATCGCCGCTTCATTGGACTTTGTAACTCACCATGTGTTGTGCAGTAGATGCAATCCACTTTGCTCCTTCCCTAGACAACAAACAAACATGGCAAAACAATATGAACTTATCCTTATACAATGATCACATGTGTCTCCATCATTACCACTCATTAGATAATAAACCAACAAACTTGATCAGTTAGGGTTTAACAACTGATAGGATTTACCTATTACATTACATAGAAGGTTGAACCCTTTACACCGGTTTACTGGTTCAACTCACAAACTTAACATACTGGTTTACAACATCTTCCACAAATTTCTTCCTACCGGTTACTAGCCAATATCAAAAACAACAATATCAACAATAACATGAATACCATCACTGGTTGAATTGATATCAATAAAAACATATCATTAATGCAATCTATATAAAAAATGCCAACAAACTAAAAATGCCAACAATTTATATTGTAGGTTTAAAAGGTACCATTCTCAAACTTTGGCTATGCTCAACCATTTTAGGCACTTTTAAACATGAATTTTCTTTCTATAATTTCTCTCCCCTTTCTTATTTGGTTGTGGTGGCCTACTGAAAACATAATGTGTTATCCCTTCATCATGGATTTTCCCTCACATGACAACCGTCAATGCACTACAAAAATAGAAAAACATTGAAACCCCTACCCAGTCTTAGAAGGGGGAGAGTGTTGTTTCTATTATGGATGAGGAAGTCATTTAAAATGACACTTCTTCCTCTTGGTCCACTTCCTTTTAATGGAACCTTGATGATTCCCTTCCTAATGCATCTAGGCCGGCCACCAATCCTTTTTCATTGGTCTGAGTCTCCCCTCCTCATTCCCTTATTTTTTCTTTCAAAGAGCTTGGTTTAGAAGAGATTTATAATAAGATGAATGAGTTATGCATTTTATATAATAAATTTAATGAGATCATTAAATGGCTATTGGCTCAATTAACTACTATGAAAGATAATATCAATAAGCTAGAGGCTATGGCTAAAGAAGATGCTAGGTCTATGGATGGGTCCTTTGAGGATAAATATGAGGTGGTGTGGGATATGGATAATGTTCTTGTCGATAGACTCAATAAATGGGAATCCTTGGAAGAAGATGTTAATTATCTAAAAGTGATAAAGAAAGAATATGGAGAGGTCTATCTTTGTTCTTAAGGATATTGAAGATGCACTAAAGAATAATTTGGATGAGATTGTTTCCTTTATCAAGTATCTAGTGAATATGACAAAGGCATTGATGCAGGTTCTATAGTAGGGGCTAGATAGGAAACATTCCAAGAGAAAGAGGTCTATTGAGATTGGTGCTAGAATTTTGGAGTTGTCTAGTAAAAAAGATTATGAAATGGTGATTTCATAGTTGTTACTTTTTCCAAGGAGGTCACTAAATTAAAACGGCTCTCTTTTTGGGATAATCTTAATATACTTAGCCATGAATGAAAAGTTGTGAGACCCCTAGTTTGTAAGAAAATCTATTTGTGTCTCCTAGGGGATATTTTTTGTTTCGGTCCTTAGTCCATTTTTTGGTTTTTGTCTTGTTCTAGCTTTCTTGCTTGTCCTAGGCCTTAGTGTTGGTCTATCTCATAGCTTGTGAGACCCGTCTTTTATATTGGTAGGTTGCTATGTAAGGGTTCAAGCCCTTTCCTAGTTTAATTGATCAAAACAACATAATGTAAATATTGCAAATCTAATCATTAACCAAAAAAATTAGATCAATCAAAACTATAAATGCTCAACCATAAATTGAAAACCATTAACTATTCACAATAAACCATATCAAGATATAGTTTAGTTGTAATTTATGTTGAGAGGCATTCTATGATGGAAATAAAAATCACTTAATTGTTATCTTAAATTTGATATCTATTTTTGACAAAAAGATACTATTATCTCTTTTTTCATCAAAACACGATGTATTGTATATTTGTCTTATTTTTTCTCATTCATTAAAATTTGGAAGAAATTGTAATGTTTTAAACTAGACCCTATTTTTTTCACATTCAAATATTTTTTAAGTTATTTTTATTAGTTCCCAAAGTATTGAGGGGGTATATGTCTTTTTTTATTTTATTTTTCAGGATGTATGGAAATTAAAATTTTAGTAAAAACTTATGTATTCATTGAAATATTAGAAAACAATCAAGCATAAAATGCATGGTGTTAGCTAGTTTTTCATTAAGAGATTTTTGAAATATAAAAAAGGTTAATATTTAAAAAAGGGGTCCATACTAGATGCAATGATATATTTTTACTTATAATAAATCATAGCACTTTTTATGGTATTTGAACCCCTTGATCTCACCATTACAAAACATATTATTTGATAAAGAAGTTGTAGAGAAATACAACTCTTGTTATTATTATACATCTCAAATTGTGTGCATAACTATCCTCAATTTCTTATCAAAGATTGTTTTTTTTTTAAATGGCTATTTAAGACCCTCTTTTGATCCCTTATTTCCATGCCCATACCCTTTTACAATATTTAACATTTATGCCAATGTTATGGTATCTCCCTTGGCGATTCTCTAATGAGGTGGTAACTTCCAAAACTAAAAATAATAATAAAAAATAGGGCTGCTTATAGTACATACATAATGTCCTTGCATCAAACTCCTAGGGTTTTAAAAATGTGAGTGATTTCTCTTTATCAATATTATTCAATTACAATTCATATACTTTGATGCTACAAGTTATCTTGTAGTTGAATGTCTTGCATTCTTCTTTTCACTTTTGATCTTTCAACACAGGTTACTTCTTTTTTTTAGTCTTCTTCATATATCCTATATACTTGTTATAGTCAATGATCATGAATTTATTTGTTCCCCTTTATCACATGCATATGATAAACAACTGATCATAAATGTCTTCAATTTAGCCAAAAGATTAAGTCAAATTTCTTCCTCATCCATTCTTCATTCACCTTACTCTACACCACATTATTTTATAATGGTTTATGATATTAAAACTACCAAATAGTTTCTCCTCTTAGATACATTTTCCCTTTTTTGCAACATTGCAAATAGCTCTATATATCAATTACAAACATTGAACTTCCTTTTTCTATTATTTAATCTATGTCACTTCCTAGACTATAGTAGTTTTCTCACGATGAATTATTTCCTTACGATAAATTTTTAATTTATTTCTCCTTTATTCAACTCCATTTAGCACTTCATTTCTTATACATTTCTTCTCTATGTATTTTCTTAGTTTCTATAACACATCCCGTCAGCCTAAAATCATTTTCTTGACTTAATATTGAATGCATTATAAACCTAAACAACCTATCTATTAAATCTAATTTCTCACCACTAACTTTTGTTGCATCACTACACTTGTTAGTGTCCTCCAAATTGAGCACCTTTTTTTGAATGTGTGGCCCCCTAAATTTAACACGTGTTCATACTTCTCATCATTGCATTCTTCCAACCATAGGTTTTCCATTGTTGAAACAACAACTTGCATTTTTATTTTACTCTTCCCCAACTTATTCAAGTTTCACCTATCAAATTTTCTATATTGGAAAGTCCATTTCTAAGATAACGTATCTTGTCTACCTATATTATCATCCCACCATCACACTTTTCCCTTCTTCTACCACTTCTTTTTTAGCATATACTACAATTATTTTTAACACCTTATACAAATCATCATGCATCCTCTCCTCTTTTTCCTCAACACTTAGTAGTTCTTTATTTCTTATTGTATCTACTTGCAACATTATCCTTATGGCATTTTTCTCACCCTTATAAATTCTATCAACTATAAATATGATTTCATTACCACTCACTACTCCCACTTGTAGAACAATGGAGGTCCAATTATCAACATGTCAATCTTCATAGTTTGCTTCATTTATTACATGCACTTGGAATCTGCTTAACTCTAAACTCCTCTCAAACATAATCTATTATCAAAATTTCTATAGTTCTTTTGTAATCTTACTAGTATCAACATAATTCTATGATTTTCTACCACTCCAACTCGTAACACCTTTGTAACTACATCAAATTCATTTACATATTGTTGGTGTAAATTAATATTCATTTTGGATATTATTACACTTACTTAGGTTAACTTAGGATAATGCATCTCTTCATAGTTTGGATTTGAGACACTTAGGGAAGTGTGCACATAGGGATAGAGCTTGTAGGAGAAATTTCACCTTTTGTGGTCTTATTTTGCTGTTACACTCCACATTCGGTGGGTCATCCACCTCTTGTGGAATATTATATTATTTCTCCTACCTATCCTTAGTATTTCTTACCTACCCTTGTTTCTCATTGAGGCACATGTCATATTTGTGTGCTCATACATCCATATGGCCTTGCCTATATAAGCAGGCCTATATTCATTGTATTGGTTAATCCAGTTGATCAATTTTGTATATTGATGAGAATACAGTTTGTTCTTGTCATTCTATTATCTCTTTTATGCTTTTCATTGTGCCCTTGATCTTGGCAAAATCCTACATGGTATCAGAGCTATTGGGGCTTCATTGATCGGTTTTTGGAGACATCGTGGAAGGCTTCTATTTTCAGATTTGGGGATCTTCATTTTTTGAGGGCATCATACAGTGATTTGGACATCACCGTTGAATCTGGGAGGTCGTTTCAATAAATTTTGACTATAAAGTTGACCTATTTTGACCCCCCCGTACACTGTACCTATGTGTCGCAGGTTTAAAGTTGACCTATAAAGTTGGCCACTGCCGATCTCCACCGTGACCCGCATCGTGTACACATCTGTAATGCCCATACCCTAGTCAGACTTGTAAAAAATCGTTTAACCTTGATTGACTTCCTATGTGGCATTCTTGAATGGTAGATTAACCGATATGCAATGTGTAGTTTAGATAATATAAATAAATCGTGCATACTTATTATTGTGCTTTTGCATCGATTCTCATGTAAATGTAATTGCTTCCTAACCCTTGAGATAAATCTTGAGCTAACGCCTTCATTGAATACGTATATGTATATGCATGCTTGTATGAATTCATGGGTGCAAGAGATTGCAGGTACAACACCGCTTAGGGCAAGGTTCATCTCCTTTGGAATTTGCAAGGTTGAGTATGCTCCTTCATCTTTAGAATTCGGATTTAGCGGTCATATAACTCTCATCTTTCCTTAGCCATGGTTAGGTGAGCATCATGTGTGGATTCGTGGGGCTTGCTTTTCATTGGGATGCGTGTTGAGAGATTTGAGGACTCCCTCGATTTGCGTGCCTTGCACGAGGTAAGTGAGGTTTGTGATCCTAAGTATTAAATTCAAATTTGTGAGTAGACGAGCACATTAGTAAATTAGAAATTTAAATGGGTAGCTTCTTTTATATGATTAATCACTAATTTAAGAGATTGCTTTAAATTATTATTGTAGCAAGCTTAAGGTATTTAATTGGGGTTAGTGTGCTCATTTACACATTTGTAACATTTATGCATTTGTAGTTGAGAAATTAGAATAAATAAGACTCTTGCATTAGATTAGTCATTTATTTAAAAATGTCGCTTTACTATGTTATAGCAAGTCAATTTAATAGTTAAATTCGATAATAATGAATTTAATGAGTTATGCGTTTTGGAAAGGAAAAATTTAAAAGTCAATTGAGAAATAGAAATAAATTAATCATTTTCGCATGTTGGGAGAAAAAGGGTAGATTTTATTATTTAAAAGAAATTAGTTCCATTTTACTTGTGAAGTGGATAAAGTATAAAAGTTTGATTTTTTTTTTTTTTAGAAAATTTAATTAATCAAAAGATAAAGTGTTGGCTAAAGTGATATGAAGAAATTTAAAAATTAGAGTTGAATAAGAAATGGAAGCTTTTAAATTTTAAAAGAAAAAAATGAATAAAGAGGAAATGAATGACTCCTGTTTTGATTTTCATTATTTTATTTTAAAAATAAATGCCTAATTTCGAAATTGAAAATTAGGGTAAAATTAGGGTTTCACTTTTTAACCTAGTTTTGAAAACATTTTGGGGGTTCTTGGCTTTTTGGTCATTTCTTTGGGAAAAACATGGTTTTTGGAGAAAAAAAAAGAATGGAGATCTCTTGCTTGGAGTTGCAGGTGGAGCTCTCCTTCAAATTTATGCCAGGAATGCTCATGGAGGTAGGACTCTTGTTACCTATTATTTCATTTGAAACCAAAAGAAATGGTCATGTCCACGAATGTCATTTAGTTTTAGATTCAGTTTTGGAAGCTTGTTGTTCTTGGATTCAAGTTTTGACATGGCTACATGGACATTTAGAAGGGAGAAAATCTTCCCCAATCTTTGCTTATACATTCTGGAAATATATAAAAAAAAAAAAATAGGAAAACAAGCAATGGCTGTGACTGTGCGTGTGTTTTCTTCAATGTTCATTCAAAAAAAAATGTTTTAGTTCAAATTGTGATTTTCAAAAAAATCTATAAAAAAAAAAGAAACACAAAAAAAAAGAAGAAACACAAAAAAAAAGAGGAAACACTAAAAAAAAAGGAGAGGAGAAAATTTAACGTGATGGGTTAGGGTTTTGGCGGGCGAAGGAGCCGAAGCTCGGCTCCCGCCGCCGCCGCCCCCTCCCCCCATTTCTCCTTACCCCTGTGCTTAGTGGCCACGCAGGGTATTCCCCTGCGTCCACCGTGGGCCGCAGGGAATCCCTGCGTCCACCGTGGGCCGCAGGGTTTAACCTACGACCATGGTGTCCGCAGGGAACCCTGCGTCCACGGTGGCTCGCAGGGGAAACCCTGCGCGAACTGTGAGGCAACGCCTCTTCTTTCTTTTGACATTTTAAGTTTTTTTTTTTATGTTTTATTTTATGTTAGTTTTTTTAAAATTGTTTTAGTATTTAAAAAAAATAATATAAAGCAAAGAAATATGCTAGTAATATGGTGTTATTAAAAAAAAAAAAAAGAGTTGAGGTTTTATTTTAGAAATATAATGTTCTTTTTTAAAACAAAAAAAAAGGGATGAATGCTCATAATATATTACACACCAAAATGCATAGCACCTATTTAACCATTATCATTAATTACATATATGTATTTTGGGCGTTAATATAGCAATAACCTTCACTGTGATTTTTAAACCAAAAAAATATCTGGTTATATGATATGAGTAAATTGATTTGGAGGTAATGGCCTTTAATTTTTAAAAGTAAGCAATAGAGACTTAATTTAGCCGGAAATGAATTTTCCATTCCTTCATTTACTCTTAATGTATCTTGCTCTTGTTGTAGAAAGGGTTGTTTTGTGTCATTAAAAAGGGCTAGACTATTGTTGTAAACCAACTTGTCAATTAGTGCTTATCTAAGGGTTAATTAATTTGATTTGACGTTTATGTCAACTTGAGAAAGTGTTGAATTTACTCGTTAACGCTTGAGCTTGACTTATTATTTTGGGATATTGTGGCATCTGTTATAATGGCACGGTCTAGATAGGCATGTTGGGTCCCCGTCATCTGATTGCTTTTGTCTGACCAACGTCGGTCAAGCCTTCATTTAGGGTACCACCAGTTAAGAAATCCTTGTTGTTTTTGCCTTGAAGCGTTTTCAATTGGAGTCACTCTAGAAGGGACCATTATGTAAACTCCGAAGGAGGTGTCTATTGTTTATTGGTTGAGTTCGCCTATGAGGCAAAGATGTAAAGACTTATAAATTATGTAATTCCTAACGATATAATACCAAAGGGGTCTTGCAGTTGAGCAGACCCGGAGATGTAGCCCATCAGGGGTGAACTCCGAGATCATATCTGTGTTGTGCGACGTTATTTTACCTTACTTGTTTTATGTTTTAAATTATCATGTATGGTTGTATTCTTGCATGAGTGTATGGTGGAAATTTAATGAATTCAAATTTAAGTGCATAACATTATTCATATGGATATATGTAGTGATTTAAGTTCATAAAACGTTGTGAATTATGAATATGGCAAAGTATTTAAATATTGTAATTAAAGTTGTGGAAAAAGTAATTTGATAATGTTAATTTAAATTGTAATAGTGGAAAGAATCTTGCTAGAATACTTTATTGGATTAACTTGTTATTAAGTATATAAATGGAATGAATGTAAAAAAGGAAACAAAGTTAAAATTTATGTCACAATTCTTAGATTGAAACCTAAAAGATGAACATCATATAAATATCTACTTTTTACCTTAGTAACTGAATCACGCCATGTTAATTATGTTCATTACATTGAACGAATTTGTTAAGTTATTTCACGCTTTAATCATAACCAATAATCCTCACCAGAGAAATTTGATAATCGTGTGGACTCAACTAGGTATTCATGTTGTATATTGGTTGAATATACTTGGTAATTTATGTTGTAATTATAATCAATGATCCTCACCAGAATTAATTTTAAAATTGGGTTATCTCTACTAGTCGTGCATATTTATAACCCCAATAAATGAATTTCTTCATGATTGCTAAAAATGAACTGAATAGGGAAGGATTCAATTAGATGTTGATACATTAAATCTTAGTAAAAGTATCTCCCTCCTATTAACTTTGTTTATAAAAAAGGAGATGTGCAATAAGACAATTGTATTTTAATCTTAATAGAAGGACGTCACTATGATCTTAATATTCAAATCTCGAAATGATGAATATCATCTTGCTAACTATATCTTAAAGTTAAAGGATGAACTCATGTGGCCCTAATACATTTTCAACGTAACGATTTTAGCCATCTAGTAGTATTATTAAAACTTCAAATGAATTCTATGGCTACTCACATTATACCTTTCATAAAAGAACTTCAACTCATTAGTTGGCTATGCATGAAAACAAATGAAGGGACCTCACTCTACTAATGGAAGTTTAATCCTTAAGAAACGGATTTTCCTTATTAACCATACTGTTTAATATTTTAAAAGAGATATCAAATGTGGGTGAATGTTTTAAAATCAAATGAAGGAATCCTCGTTTTATTAATCGTAGTTTAACCTTAAATGAATGAATCTCATTAGGCATATTTTTAAACATTAAAGGATGAAATCAATTGTGAATGGATACCACAAACCCAAGGAATGAACCTCATTATATTAGACGCTTGGAACCTATTTGGAGGCCTCTAAATGAAAATTATGAATTTAAGTACATTGAACAAATAACCTATCAAAGGCCTCCAATCCACCCAAAGTAAATGAACGCTTCCTAAAGATATAAGGTGTTAAACCATTGAACACATAGGTAATCAAGATCTATGCATTATCTCGCAATTATGTTATCCAGTTTAATAGATCTAATGATGCAAGTTGAGTTAGGTGTAAGGTTATGTAATCGCGTTGGGAAACTCCTTAGGATCGTTTTAGCCTTCCGCTGTGTTATCTAGTTAGAGATAAGTATGAGATAACTTCAATCTATCTTAATATTGTAACCTTTTCATTAACGCTCTTAATTATTATTAAAAAAAAATAAAAATTTACACCCTAATTGAGTGTTTTTAACTTAAACCCTTAGGGGTTTCCTGGCGGGGCATTACAACATCACCGGTCGTCGCCGCTGTGCAGGTCCTCCCGCCGCCGCCCACGCCGAGATCTGCCATCACCAAGCTCCCTCCCGCCGGTCTTCATCCACCGCCACCGGTCCTCGGCTCCCGGCCCGCTGGGATCTCCCATCTCAGGCAGCACATACTCCGCCGGTGACCACCTAACCTAGGCAGCAACCACGCCCACCACGTGGCAGGCGGCCACTGGCCCATGGGAAAATAGTCATCTGCATAGCCACATCATATCCATACAGTCCGTATTGCATAGTCACTATGCCACGCAGTCATCCATATAGTGCCACATCATCCGTATGGTCTACGCAGTCACCTACACAATCAGCAGTCCATACAGTACGGACACCCAGTCAGCAGCGAGGTGAAGTTTTTGCGACGGTCATATGACCATCAAATTTAACATAGTGACTTGCTGACGTCAGTGCCACATCAACACTTTTTTGAAAAATTTTAACCCCTCTCCATTGGGCTTTTCAGTTTTGTAGTCCAACTTCGAAAGGCCATATCTTGCTCATTTTTCCTCCTTTTTTGGTGCAATTTTTTTTGAAATGGGCTAGAATTTCATGATCTTCATAGTGGTGTGGTTATTTTCTAATTTTGGTGCACAATTTTTTCGGAATTTTCAGATTCTCTCAGCTATACCTGTCCAATCCTCAATTCTGCAACTTCAAAGGCCTCGTTTGAGCTCATACGACCTCCTTTTCAGGTGCCATTTTTTTTGAAAGTGCTTATTTTTTCATCTAAATTCAGAATCTATGATCAGATTTCATAGATTTTGAGTGAAAATTTTACTTTCAGATATTGGTCTTATTTGGCCTATTAGGTACTTGTAAATTGCTTGGATCTTAGTTAGATCTCTTGCATTATCACTTTAAGACTCTTTTGGCCTTATTGAGGCAGTTGTAAAATTGTAATCAGAAGTCCACTTTGCCATTTTTTGCAAGTGGCCCATTGTATATGCACTACTTATAAAGTGCCAAAATCATCACATTTGGGGGGGGTTCTTTGATTCAGTGAATTTGGGGGGGGTATCTTATGTGATTGTGCCTCTCTTTGTGCTCTTTCCAATCTTGTTGCAATGAATCCTAATAAGTTTCCACCATTAACTCCACATAATTATGCATCATGGAAAATTAAAGTATGGAGTAAACTAATGGAAAAGGGTCTCACACACTACATAGATGGAACAATAACAGCACCACCTAATCCTAAGGCTGATCCAATTGCTCAATTAGAATGGCTCACAAAGAATCTCATGGCTCTTGGAACCTTATGCAAGTATGTATCAGATGACCTCATTTTTCACATTGAGAAGTGTAAAAAAATCAAAGAAGCTTGGGATATGTTTCAGAAATTGTATGGACAAGTTGATGAAATCAGAGGCTATCAGATTGACAATGAGCTCACCAACTTAGATCCCAAGAGTTTTGATACAATCCTAGATTATGTCACCAAAGGAAATGAGCGAAGAGGAAAGCTTAAGGATTATGGAATTGACAAAAAGGATGCTCAATTGATATTCAACTTGTTGGACAAGCTTGCACTAGAATATGCAGCATTTGTATCTAGCTTCCAAACTCATCATTTGATAGTGGGGAGTTCTTATGTTATGCCTTCATTTGATGCTTTCACAGAAATGTTGATATTGGAACAATCTAAGTTGTTGAACATGGGGTTTCTCAAGTCTTCAAAGTCCAAGGCTTTGATAGCAAATCAAGGAAATCAAGGAAGTCAAGGCAAAGATTCCAACAAGAAGAAGAAGCAATCCAAGTCTAAGCCACACTAGGAAAAAGGACAATCATCCTCTCCATCACAAGGCGATTTTTCATCCTCTTCCAAGAAGGGGACACCACCTAAGAAGTATAAACCAACTTGTGCATATTGTAAAAAGTATGGTCATGATGAGCATCGATGCCATGCAAAGCAAGTTGATGAGTTAACCAATCTTCTCAAGAAAAACAACATCAACTTGCCATCCGCCTATACAAAGAAGGATTCATCTCCTTCCTCTTCCTCACAGTCTAAGGGAAAAGGGCAAGCATTTGTGGCTACAATAGGTTCTTCACAGCAATGGATACTTGACTTGGGTGCCTCATATCACATGGGTTCTACAAAGGAGCAGTTTTCTTCATTGGAGCCATCTAAGGTACCTCACATTTACATAGGTGATGACACACAAGTAGAGGTTGAAGGGAAAGGTTCAATTGACATGGATGATGGAACATTTGAGAATGTTCTCTATGTTCCTAACTTGTCTACCAACCTTCTCTCCATCTACCAAATCACTCACTATGGGAATGGGAAAAAGGTTGAGTTTACACCAGATTCAATTGTGGTAAAGGAACTTGATGATGATGCCTTGGTAGCAGTGGGACAAGTCAATGACAAATCAAGGCTTTATTCATTCTCCCACTTTGTGCCAAGTTCACCTTCTAGGGCCTTGCTTACTCATTCAAATTCAAAAAGTAAGCTATGGCATGAGCGGTTTGGTCACCTCAACTACCGCTATCTTCAGCAGCTCAGCACTAAAGACATGGTCACAGGTCTACCTCGAATCAGTTTTTCAGAGGGTGTATGTTCAGGATGTTCCATGGGCAAGCATCCCGAAGAGAAGTTTGATAAAGGGAAAACTTGGAGAGCTTTGGAAGTTCTTCAACTTGTTCACAGTGATGTAGCAGGTCCATTTCCAGCACCTTCATTCAGTAAGGCCCGCTATGTTCTTCCCTTCATTGATGACTACTCCCGCTTCACTTGGGTCTACTTTCTCATTCATAAGAGTGAAGTATTTGACAGATTTCAAGACATCAAGACTCGTGTGGAGAAGCAATCAGGGAAAGTGATCAAGATTCTTCGCACAAATAATGGAAGGGAATATGTGAACAAGAGACTTGAGGATTTTTGTATATTTGAGGGGATTGATCTTCAGCATTCTGTTGCATACACTCCACAGCAGAACGGGGTTGCAGAACGCAAGAATAGAACTCTCAAAGAAATGGCTAGCTATATGATACATGCACATTCTCTTGATCCCGCCTTTTGGGTAGAGGCTATCAGTTGTGCCACACACATCTAGAATCGGGTTCCTCACAAAGCTTTGCAAGATATTACTCCTTTTGAAGCTTGGGCTGGTAGGAAACTGATTGTGAGACATTTCAGAGTCTTTGGGTGTCCAGCATAGGCTCGCATACCTCCACAGAAACGCAAGGCATTGGAACCTCAGAGTCGACCATGCATATTTGTTGGATATCTTGAGGGTGTTAAGGCATACAGATTGATGGATCCAGAGACACATGAGGTATTCATTGAGAGGAGTGTTCACTTTGAGGAAAGCTCTCCTAGCTTAGCCTCTCTACCTCCTCCACCTTCCTCCATTGTGGATAGTGATGTTAGTGATTTAGATGATAAGACTCCCTCAACTCCGACTCGCAGGGTTCCACCTCCGCAGGGTCCACTTGCAGTTGAGGAGCCTCGTTCTCCACCTTCACCTAGGCCTCGTTGGGCTCGATAGACACTTGAGTCCACGGGTTCTCTTGCTGGGGATCCTTTAGATACATAGAGAACTCAATCACAACATCAGGATCTTCCACATGCATTCATTGCTACCGCTTCCGATCCACAGACATTTAGGGAAGCATCAGGGGTTCTTGAGTGGGACCAAGCTATGGAGGAAGAGTATAGTTCCTTGATGAGGAACAACACATGGGATTTAGTCCATCTCCCTAAGGGGAGAAAGATGGTTCGATGTAAGTGGATCTATCAAACCAAGTTTGCAGCAGATGGTAGTGTGGATAAGTATAAGGCTCGGCTTGTTGCAAAAGGTTTCTCGTAGGTTATAGGTATTGACTATACTGAGACCTTTGCACCCGTAGCCAAGATGAACTCCATTCATTTGACACTTGCTATTGCTGCAGCTCATGGTTGGGTTGTACATCAGATGGATGTGAAGAGTGCTTTTCTTCATGGTGATCTTGATGAGGAGATTTATATGGAGCAGCCACAGGGTTTCATCCAGGATACTTCCTTGGTTTGCAGTCTAAGGAAATCTCTCTATGGCCTTAAGTAGGCCCCTAGGGCTTGGTACGCCAAGATGAATTCCTCTCTTCTCTCCGCAGGGTTCACCAGGTGTCATTCCGATCCGAATGTCTATATTTTGCGACAGGATGACTCTCACTTGATACTTGTGCTCTATGTTGATGACTTGATCATTACAGGGAGTACTTCATCCATCATTAGCAGGGTCAAATCTGCTTTGCATGATAGATTTGCTATGACTGACTTGGGTCTTTTGCACTACTTTCTCAGGATAGAGATTTCACAGTCACCTTCTGGGATTACACTATCGCAACCCAAGTATGCTCTTGATCTACTTGCACGCTTTCATATGGCTGATTGTAAGCCTGCTCTAACTCCCTTTCTTTCAGGAGTCAAGCTTGAGGCTCATTGTTCTTCTCCACCAATTGATGCCACTTTGTATCGTCAGCTTGTGGGTAGTCTCATGTACTTGACTCATACACGCCCTGATATTTCATTTGCAGTTGGCATGGTTTCCCACGTCATGCAGGATCCACATGAGCTTCATTGGAAAGCCGCCAAACGCATCCTTCATTACATCCAGGGTACACATCACTATGGGATTCACTATGCAGCAGGCACAGGACTTCGCTTGGTTGGTTACACAGACTCCAATTGGGCTGGTGATCTAGTTGATCGTAAGTCTACTTCTGGTTACAGTTTTCACCTTGGTTCGGGCCCCATTTGTTGGTAGAGCAAGAAGCAACATGCTATTGCTCTCTCTTCGACTGAGGCTGAGTATCGAGGTGCTGTTAACGCAGCGACTAAGACCATTTGGCTCCAGCAGATTCTCACAGAGTTTGGATTCACCACTCCATGGCCGACAGTTCTACATTGCGACAATCAGAGTGCTATTGCGATCTTGAAGAATCTGGTCTAACACTAGCGGACCAAACACATCAAGATTCATATGTACTATATCTGAGAACTTATCCAGGAGTAGGTCATTGATTTGCAGTATTGTCCAACAACAGAGCAAGTTGCTAACATATTCACCAAACCTTTCACCGAGAGTAAGTTCCAGCAGTTGCGAGCTCTCTTGGGGGTGCGAGATGTGTCATTAGGTGGGGTCAACTGACTTCTCCTTCCTCTCTTATGGGGGGGACTTTTTCCTCTTTGAGGTTTTGTCCTTCTTCTTTGAGAGTCTTTTGTACATTCATCTCTCTTTTGGGGGGGAGTTTTTTCCCACTGGGTTTTCTCCCTTTCTCCATTTGTGAGAGATTGCATTGCATAGTTTTACTTGCATTTTCATATTGTACATGGGTACCTATCATGGCCTAGTAGCCAGGACCCATCTTGCATTGTTGAATTGGGTCTTCATTCCCCTAAGTTGCACTTAAGGGGGGGTGTTGGTGTAAATTAATATTCATTTTGGATATTATTACACTTACTTAAGTGAACTTAGGATAATGCATCTCTTCGTAGTTTGGATTTGAGACACTTAGGGAAGTGTGCACATAGGGATAGAGCTTGTAGGAGAAATTCCACCTTTTGTGGTCTTATTTTGCTGTTACACTCCACATTCGATGGGTCATCCACCTCTTGTGGAATATTATATTATTTCTCCTACCTACCCTTGTTTCTCATTGAGCCACATGTCATATTTGTGTGCTCATACATCCATATGGTCTTGCCTATATAAGCAGGCCTATATTCATTGTATTGGTTAATCCAGTTGATCATTTTTGTATATTGATGAGAATACAGTTTGTTCTTGTCATTCTATTGTCTCTTTTATACTTTTCATTGTGCCCTTTATCTTGGCAAAATCCTACACATATTGATGATTTCATTTTTCCTTTGTTACACCTCCTTGTATCATCTTTTGCATCATATCTAAACCCTATTCTCTTTTTTTCATTCATTCGCAAGAAAATTTATGCACCATTCATCATGTCTGTATTGCTCTTTTGTAACTTCCTCATGAAACTCTTTCTTGGCTTTCTCCTCAAGTGGAAAGATCTATTGGAAAATACTAGCAACTTGTATAATTTCCTTGGTTGTTACTTCTCTTTCATGCTCCTCTATCTGCATAATTATCTACTCTTTTTTGTCAAATATTTCTCCATCCTCAAGTTTACACACTAGCATCT
This sequence comes from Cryptomeria japonica, assembly GCF_030272615.1. Classification (NCBI taxonomy): domain Eukaryota; kingdom Viridiplantae; phylum Streptophyta; class Pinopsida; order Cupressales; family Cupressaceae; genus Cryptomeria; species Cryptomeria japonica. The sequence goes on from NC_081407.1 coordinate 294,724,536, forward strand.
ATATTCCTTATTCCTATTGGAAAGTCTCTCTTGAAACCTCATCCTCCATCACAAGTATCTCTTCCTCCTCTTTATAACATGAATGTAGACCTACAAATAAAAAAAAACGTTAGTTAAAAATTGATGATTATTCTTCTCCTCTTTACTTATCTCTAACATGGCTATCCACTTAGCTAATTACATCTCATGGGCAGCCTTTTCCTTTGTCTTAGTTGTTACACCAACATCTTGTAGCTTGTTGGATGCATTATCTTATTTGTACTCATCCACATGGCCTCTCTCCTCTTTATTTCTCAATTGTCCACGAGGTCTTATATGGGTTGCACAAGACCCAACTCTTCACTTCTAGGCTACTCACTCTTCCTACTCATAGCCTCTTAAGGCAATCTTATCTACCCTCTTGTACTATATTTTATTAGGTTTCTTCTTTGCCCCCTTTCCTAGGATGACTAACATACATCATTTCTTCTTCTCTTTAAGGTTTTTGATCTATATCAATCTCATTCAAGTGCTTTAGCATAGCTTAAAACTTTTTAAAAGTTTAATGCTAAATTGTCAATAATTTTTTCATCCCCATTGCCACTATATTCCCTTTTATAGGTATGATTTCTTCTCTTACTACCTTTAGAGACACCCAATCTCTTGTGTATTCTATTTGTAGTTGTCACTACACCATTTTCTTTCCTCCTATACTATTGTTGTGTTGTTATTTTTCATATTTCATTTGGGAGAAATGGAAAATAATTAAAATCTTTGAAGTGATGAGACATTAGCATAATGGTTGGTACAACACTGTATAAAGAAAAATAATAATGTTTTTTTCTTCAAACAATTTCTGAATTTTAAAAAAAATAACTTTTCTATAAATATTTTGACAAATTTTCAACCAACCTATCCAACTATTACAACATGAATTTAGACAAAAAATAATATTAACTCAATTTATCTTAAATACGTACCAATTTTTTAACAGATATACAAGCAATAAAACCTTATCACATTTTCAACTAATTGAATCTATACTCTTAAATAGTTTATATTCTTCTATGAACTTAAAATATACAAATTGTTTCTTTTGCTTTGTAAAACAACATTGATAAATATCTCCAAATATCAATATATTTTTATGAGGTAATTACATGGGGGGAACTGCTGAAGGGAAACAATTCTAAGAGCCATGAATAAGGGAGAGTGTCAAGGTTAGAAGTATTTTCCATTCTATCAAATTTCCAACAAAATCTTCACTTAAACTTAAGTTTATTACACTCAAGACTAACCCCTTTCTCAACGGAAAAAAAACTATAACCTTTTTTTTTTTAACTGATCTAAAATACAGAAAACATGATTTATTGTATATTCAATAAACTTAGAGAATCATAATAAAGATTTTTTTTTTTAAATAATCTTTTAACTATCTTCTCTCTTCTTTTTTTAATTCTTAACTCTCTTCAAGCAATTAAGAACAATGGTATAAGAAGGTTGTCAATTTTTATATTTCATTTGTGAAAAAAGAAAAAATAATTAAAATCTTTGAAGTGATGGGGCATTAACACAATGGTTGGTATGACATTCGGTACAAAAAAATAATATTAGTTGTTTTGTTTAAACAATTTTAGATTTAGAAAAAAAATTAAAAAAAAGTTTCTTGTAATTATTTTGTCAATTTTTTAACCATCCTACCAAACAATTATAACATGAACTTAAATAATAATTAATATTAACTCAATCTAAAATACCCACCTATTGCTATGATATTAATGTAAAGATTGAAAAAACACTTAAATTAAGACAATGACAATTTTTTACATTGTAATAACAAAAATAAACATAATAAACATAATCTTTATTTCTCAAACATTATAAAATATATTATTATCTGAAATAATATAACCAAAAGATAATTTCCAATATAACCCAGATTAATATTTTGAATCTTAAAGTCTTTAGAAAACTTTATTGAAGGCACAGATTAAACAAAATGGAAACAAATTAATCAAATTGCTTCAGAAAACTGTCCATATATTTTTGGTTTAGAATAGATAACAGAATACGGCAAAGGATAAAATCTAAGAAGAAAGAGCACATAGATTTCATTCATTCGAGAGAACAGAAAATAAAATAATATTGGGGCAGGGCAAATAATATGGACATACAATCCAGGAACCCTAAAAGCCAAGAAGAAAACCTATAAACCCTAAAGGTCGTGGGCAAAAGCTTAGTTGCATTGATAAACATTTGCTCACATTGAACATATGCGGATAAACTTCTGGCCATACATAAAGCTTCCCTGCATCTGCTTCTATCGAATTTATATGGCTGAAATAGCCCTCAATTTTCTGAATTACCCAAATTTTATAACCACAAAATTTTGTAACCATACTACTATCTGAACATTTCTAATATAACCACAAAATTTTATATTTTGAATCTGAAACATTTCTATTATAACCACAAAATTTTATATTTTGAACCTGAACGCTTTTTCAGACTTGTTATTGAAGAAAGAGCACATAGATTTCATTCATTCGAGAGAACAGAAAATAAAATAACCTAGCTTGGCTACGACCTCCAAACCAGCTTTGGTCTTTTATAGGACCACTCACCACAGTCCAATAGCTGGCAGGCCTGATTTTCCAACATAGTTATTAGAAATAAAATGAAGTCGATAAAGAATATAGTTCACACAGCAGAACAGGTCAGTAATGGCCGGTTTGTACATCTTCTAGATACTAAATTAGCAGCTACAGATCATTAACAATAAGGCATGGCAAGAGGTTTGCAAGCCACAAACAGGGCATATCACACCGGATATATCAATTCTCCAAACCCCAGACCCATTTCAGAATGGCATTCACTTTTCTCTTTAAATGGCTTCATCGAATGAGTTACAGCTGTTGAGAACATGAGTAGAATGTGGTAAGATGAGATTACCTTGGTGCACGGCAAAGAATATGGACATACAATCCAGGAACCCTAAAAACCAAGAAGGACATTGATAGACATTGATACGCATTTCCTCACATTGAACAATTGATAGACATTGATACGGATAAACTTCTGGCCATACATAGCCCTCAATTTTCTGAATTACACAAATATAATCCCCACAGCACAAATCACTCTAGAAGGCACATAATGGGGCGAAGCAAGTGATGCTGAATATAATATTAAATAAGAAAAAGAAAAATAGTTGCTCCCTTTAAACAATTTTAGAAATTTTTTAAAATTATTTTTATCTTAATATTTTTACAAAATTTCAGCCAGTTTATTAAGCTATAACAATATGAACTGAAACAAAATCAATATTAGCAGATATACAAACAATATAACTTCTCCATTCTTTGCAACTTTTTGTTAACTTCTAAAATCAACAAATACATATAATATAAGATCTAAAATTAGCAAATATATATAAAATAAGATAAGAGCACATTCTTACATTCTAGTGACATAAACCACATATTCTTTACTATGCAGAACTTGATAAAATATACTACAATACAAGAAAAGATATCATGATGTTGGGGATGGGCACATCAAGTTTGATCCAGAGAAAAACACCTATCAGGTAATTGTTATAATAGCAAATCTTTATCTTCTCCAGACAAGTAAATTAGTTGTTTTGATTTATAGATCTGCAGAACAGAGATGGGAAATTAGAGACACTCACTTAGGACAAAGAGTTAGGGAATACAAGACAATTAGCTTTTTTTCAAACATTTTAATGCAGAACTAAAAAATTTACTGGTTTTCTGAAGATGCCGCAGATGTGGGTATGTATTATCTGAATGGAGAAGGCAATATCAAGTTTCTTCATATTTGAGGATGCAATGTCTAAGGCACCAGACTTTGAGAATTGTTATGTACAAGGACAGAATGATAATGGTTTGTAAAGCTGAACCAATGGAACTCCCACTATATTCACGTACTTTGATTTTTTATGAGTTTGATGAGATTGGCTTGTAGTGGAAAGCTGAAACTGCTTTATGTTCAGATGTCCAATGCATGCCAAGCTCAACAATCTCATAAACATTCAAAATATGTACATATGCTGGGAGATCCATTAATTTGCTTTTACAAACCATTGCCATTCTTCCCTTAGGCATATCGATTCCCAAGATCTGGTGCAGCTGCATTACACTGGCATTGGGGCAATCTCCATTCAGATCAGTACCCACATCTGCCCCATTTTTAAAAAAAACAGTAGATTTTCCGTCATGCACAAGAATCTTTAGAAAAAAACTAATTATCTTACTTCCTTTTACTATTTGATCCAAGTGAACATCTCTGCTTTTCCTTCTCCCTTCTACAGATATATAAAAAAAAAAAAACCATTTCTGAGAAAATAAAGACATCAAATTATTACATTTACCCGATAAGTCCTTTCGTTTGAATCAAACCTGAGTTGCGCACCCACATCATCATGATATCTTTTCATTGTGAGCCACTGCATCTCCGTAGCCCTCTACACTGTTTCTTGGTCTAGCCACTGATTCTCTCCTGGACTTCTTCATCTCTCTGTGAGGTGCGTTTAACAAATCCCTGTAGTTAAATAGAATTAAAACTTGCATTGCAAGAAACTTTAGGGTTTTTCCGAGAACGTGGGGTGTTAATTCTTTTTGGAGCCATGCATTATTTTCATCCAAAATTTGACTTCTCTTGAGAATTTGGCTTTGGACGGTTCGTAGTGTTTTATCCATTGCTGAGCAGCATTTTGTCCCAATGCCAGCCCAGGATGGGAAAAACGGAGAAACTCGCGGGTTTCCAATGTTTGGTTAGTTATGATTTTATGAGTTACGCGTCCACTAGAGATTGCTTCTCTAGTGGAGCTAGGTCTTCAACCCTTTACGAATTAGAACATCATCCGATCTTATGCATAACAAATAATGGAAGATCTATATTTTTATATATATATTTATATGAATAGTTTTTTTACAACATTATTTAAATCTTTAGAATTTATAATAATATTTTTTAAATTAATTTTAATATTTAATTTTTAAAATTGTAGACTATCTTATTATTCAAAACTAATTTTAATATTTTGATCTTATATTGCATGTTTGGAACATTTTCAAAATAAATTTTAACACTTATGATGTCAGAGCCTACTTATGATGTCAAAGCCTATTTTCAGGAAGACATTGCTTATGATGTTAGAGCCTACTTTCAAGAAGACATTGCTTACGAAGTCAAAGCCTACTTTTAAGAAGGCATTGCTTATGATGTTAGAGCCTACTTTCAAGAAGACATTGCTTACGAAGTCAAAGCCTACTTTTAAGAAGGCATTGCTTATGATGTCAGAGCCTACTTTTAAGAAGGCATTGCTTATGATGTCAGACCCTACTTGGGGAAGACATTGCTTATGATGTCATAGAATACTTTTAGGGAACATTGCTTATGATGTTAGAGCCTTCTTTTGGAAGACAGGACTTATGATGTCAAGAGCTTGTACTGGGGTAGACTTGATCCCTAGTGGATTCATTAAAAAAAAATCTAGTTCACCTTTTGAAATCAAGGGCCCATTGACTAAAGCAATTTTAACATTTAAACTTAGAATGCACATGTGGACTCTCTCATTTTTTTATGTTGTGAACCTCCCTATTATTCAAAACTCATTTAAACATTTAATCCCAAGATGGACATGTCATATTTAATGTTGTGGCCTATCTAGTTATTTAAAGTAAATTTTAATACTTAATCTTCAAATGTACTATGGACAATCTCAATATTACTACTTGTGTTAGCTAGTACTATTGCAACCACTTTTTATTAACAAAAAATATTATTTTAACCAATTAGAATGTATTATTTTTTTATATTTCATTATTAAATTAATTATTTGTATAGTATATATGCATATTTTTAAGTTTTAAAATTGACAAAAATAATTTATGGCTATTTGATTGGCCAAAACAATTAGATCCTAAGTGGATTTCATGGATCTACTACCAATGTGTAGTTTATTAGGCAAACACTATTGATGCAAAGTTAAATGAATGAGTATAACTCACAATGGGAAATTTTTCTTAATTCCTAGTTTGATTGGTCTTTTGTGCATTGAAGTGGATATATACTTGCATTTCAGTGTTTAGAATAATATATCATTGTATTATATTACATAATATACTATTTTTTTTTTTAAATAAATATTTTAATATAGAACTTTATTATTTATTTTGATAATTATAATTTATTATAGTCTAATTATTTTTTCTTTTAAACATAAACAAATTGATATGTAAGACAAGCAATAAATTTTTTTGAAAATAAATAACATATAATTAATATAAATATAATTTGATATTAAATACTATATATTATTAGTCTTTGGACATGTAGTGTCGTGGTTAAAACACTTCGTTGGTGAAACGGCCACCAAGGTTCAAATCCCTGCTGGGCCACTGTGCTCACAAGGCCTTGTGCCTTCGCTGGGTCGTTGTGCTCGCGGATTTGAACAAGTGAAGTGTGGGGATGAGGTCGCCCATTTGTGGCCTCACGGGTTCATAGCTCCAGGTCAAAAGTGTTCACGTGGAGCCGGAGGGCGTGTCATGCTAGCGTCATCGGTAGAAGATCTTGTGAATCACCAAAAGGAAAAAAAACAAACATATGAATTAACAAAAGACAGAAGATGGAGCTTGTGAAACTATCAAAATGGGAGGAGGAAGAGGCAAACCATAAAGAAATGAGGAATGCTCATGGTCAGAACACACTAGTTATGAAACAATTTATTTGATAGATGAAATCTCTATAGATCTGGAATCTCTAGAAGATTTGACAATCATTTGTATATTTATTGGGCCTAAAATAAATCATACAAAAATAAGGGTTTGTATCAAATTTTTTTTGAAGATATAAGTGATAACCAAATTTATGTCAAAAAGATTCTTTATTGTTATTTTTGCTTATAAGGAAGAATGGGAGAAGGTATTGCAAGTAGGATTGAGGTCGATGGAAAATTACCCATTGTATATGCAAAAGTGGTTCCCTAATTTTAACCCACTCACTTAGATCCTTATCACTCCCCAATTTGGATTTGATTGTATAATTTGCCTATAGAATATTGGTCTATAGAATGTTTGGAAAAGGTCAATAGATCATTGGGGATATTAATCAACATTTATGTGCACCTAGTTGATGATGATGCATACGTCTATGTAAACATCAAGGTGGCAACAATAAGGTGAATACCAAGTAATGTTAGGTTTGTTTGATGATAAACATTGGATTAAAAAAATTGAAATTGAAAAGGAAATTTTTTTTTGTCTTTGGTGTAGTCAAATAGATCATATGATAAATGATTGTAAAATAATCCCAAAGACAATAGAGAAATGGATTCCTAAAAACAAAAATCTTAACAAAAATTTGGGACCCAATATAGTAAAAGAAAGAGTAGTACAAAAGGGAAAGGAAAAGTTTATACAAATAGGTTTGGGTGGAACAAAGAAAGTTGATGAAACTAATGGGAGAAATAGACAAGATAAAGATGCATTTCCTAAGGATTAAAGGATAAAACCATTAATTAGGAAAAAAACAATATAGATTTATAGGAGAGGAAGGATAGTGCTAGCAAGGAAGAATGAGGAATAGATGAAGAAGGAACATAAAATGATTCATAGTTGGCAATTATGGATCCAAGATGTATTAGTCACACGATGACACAATTTCTAGGGAAAGAAAATGGAGGAAGAGGAAGGAAAGACAATAAATAGAAAAGAGAGGATGAAATAGGGGAGACAGGATTGGTGAGCATCTAAGCATTTTTGAAAAAATCCAATAGTGCAAAGGCCTCCCTTGGAAATAAATGGGACTCCTCACGTGGAATGTTAGGGGCCTTTTGGCCCCTAAAAAATGGCACTTAATCAAGCACCATTTGGATAAAGTTGTAGTGGATATTGCAATACTCTAAGAAACCAAAATCTTCTTAGAAAAAGGGCCCAAATTTGTTAAATATTATTGTAGATGGGAATGATCATTTATGAATGCACAAGGAAACTCTAGAGGCATGGGATTTTTATAGAATTTAGATACAATGTTGGTAAATGTGGAGATGGCAGAATATAACTAGATTATGTGTAAGGTCAATTGTCAAGTTTCAAATGAGGGATACTCATTAATTAATATCTAACATCTCACTAAAATAAAATAAAAAACATTGTTGTAGCAACCCATCCTACATGGTTTTAAGGATTAGAAAAAAGGTAAAATGAGTATTGGCGATTTTTATCCACCGCTTGAAAATTATTTAAATGTATAGGTGATTTTTATCCACCACTTGAAAATTATTGAATTTGTTTTGGCGAATATTTTGTTATTTATGGAAAAATATATAATTTATTAGCGATTTCATGAATTCATTGCCATTAATAGACAAGGCACATCACATCACATCAGTACATCACATCACATAAAAATCATAATACATTGAGTCTGGACTCTTCACGATGTATCAATAATTGCGACCTCTTTGACACGTGAAGGGCGACACACACCTATTAAATCGTTCAATGATCGTAGATCAATGGCTGAAGTTTTATTTCGGCCCAATTTTCTGAAGAAACATAGCTCACCAGAAAGTGCCTAGATAGGAATTGGATTTAATAGACACGTATCAAATGTCATGAATCACGATCAATAATTTTATTCATTTAATAAATATCTTTTCAGTAATTGCAATCCACTTTATCCCCATGACTTCCAATGTGATACTTGCCAACTTAGTACTAGTTTATAGTTGTTTCCATTTTCACACAATAGTGCATTTATGGGAAAGATTTGCAGAGATAAGAAATATTTTAAAAAATTTAAAGCAATTAATATGGTTAAAGAAGTAATTATTACAATCAAGAGCTTCAACTATTTATAATACGATCTCTGCTTCTTTCATCTTCAATTAGCCTTTGCCATTTGGTAGATAAATCATTGGAGCTGTATTTAAATTCTTCCTCTGGTTTAGGTTTATAGGCTCAAGTTGTTTAATTTGTAAATTTATTTTCTCAAGATGGACACTCCCATCTGCTTGAGAAGCACTTCTACAGAGGACCAGAGGGCCTTTCTAGGCTTCGTTAGAGACCCAACCATCCAATCAGTCTACAAGGAGGTTGGGTCGTTCACCAATGAGGCTTTGCAGATGGTGCTGGGTAGAGACTTTCTATGAAACAAAACTAGGTACCGTGTTAACATGGACATTACATCTTGTTTCTTAGCGTCTCTTCTGGACCTCGGAGGAGACAAGGTGGATATGTTGATCCTGTTGAGGAAGGTTTATAAGGAAGACTTCCTTGGAGATGACATTACTATTGTCATCCTTGCAGAAGTAAAGTGAATTATCCAAGCTTCTCCTCCTTGACCAAACAGTGCTAGTGGCTAGGAAACTGTTTCTCCTGAACTTGAATGTAGAGCAGTTGACGTGTCACAAGAAATGGGCACAGATTGGTAGGGACTTCCTCCAGAAATGGTTGCTCCTGGATGACTTTCCAAACTACAATTTGCTTGAAGAATTCATAGGGTGAAATTGGCCCAAAAAGGGCACCAACTTCTTGTCTATTCATAGTGTGAAAATGGTCTCCATGGTCACTTGCAATTTCAAAAGCACTTCGTGCAAAAAATGTCTTACAGAAGCTACGAACTTCGGATTTGTCCTGCCTCAAAGGAAAAACTAGCACACAGATCAAAAGGTAATAAATTTTGCCTTTGTCTTATAGGTCGGGTAATGAATATGTACGGTAAGGCATTAATGCCATGAGATCAAGAAAAAGATTTCTTGTCATCCTCCCCTTCCTCCGTTCGTGCGACCTGCTACAGACAACTCCTTCTGCAACAATTAATCGCCACCTTCGCTTTTGTACTTTCCAAATTTGCTCGTCTTAATAGGTTGAGGACTGCACATTTTTTTAAATTAATACACTAAATTTATGTTGAACTTTTAAATATATTTTTAAACTATTTTTTAAAACTATATATCATAAACATATTTTGAATGTTTTCTTTTTTATATTAAACTTTTACCTTTCAAATTGTATATCAAAATTTATATTTTTATTTAGTTATTTGTTTTATTCTAGAAACTAAGTTTCATGTTTTATACTATTTTTGAATTTCAAATTTTTACAAATAATATTAACATTATATTTAATAGTTATCTCAAACTATTGCACATCTTTAAAATTTAAATGTCTCTTATTATGGGACCGACGACATCTGACAACACTCAAGTTATCAACAGGTATCATCATCCATCGGATGAGCAAAGATCAATGACTTAGGGTGGATTTCAGCCCAAATGTGGGCAGTGAACACATTAGTGAGAACTTTGCCCGAAATTGAACATTTTAAACTTAATTAAATATAATTAAGTTTATAGTCTATAGACTATAAATCTCTTTTTCGGGTGGAAGTTTAAAATGATTAAATAGACTTAAAAAACAGACTCAAAAAGTTAGTCATGACACGAGTATGGTGACGTGCCAGAAAAATGGCAGAAGTCGTGGGACCCACTACATCTGTAAACAGGTACCATCATTTGTTGGATGGACAAAGATCAAGGGCTTAGGGTGGATTTCACCCGAATGTGGAAAGTGAACACATTAGTGAGAACTTCACCCGGAATTGAACATTTTAAATTTAATTAAATATAATTAAGTCTATAGTCTATGGACTATAAATCTCTTTTTCGGGAAGAAGTTTAAAATGATTAAATAGACTTAAAAAAGAGACCCAGAAAGTGACACGAGTATGGTGATGTGCCAGAAAAATGGCAAAAGTCTGGGACCCACTACATCTATAAACAGGTACCATTGTCTGTTGGATGAACAAAGGTCAACGACTTAGGGTGGATTTCAGCCCGAATGTGGAAAGAGAACACATTGGTGAGAACTTCACCCGGAATTGAATATTTTAAATTTAATTAAATATAATTAAGTCTATAAATCTCTTTTCCAAGCAGAAGTTTAAAATGATTAAACAGACTTAAAAAATAGACCCGAAAAGTGACACGAGTATGGTGATATGCCCGAAAACTGGTAGAAGTCATGGGACCCATGACAACTAATAACAGGTACCATCATTCATTGGATGAGCAAAGATCAATGACTAAGGGTGGATTTCGGCCCAAATTTGGGAAGTGAACACATTTGTGAGAACTTCGCCCGGAATTGAAATATTTTTAATTTTATTAAATATAATTAAGTCTATAAAGCTCTTTTTCGGGCAGAAGTTAAAAATTCTTAAACAGACTTAAAAAATAGACCCGTAAAGTCACAACAGGTACTCTAGTCCCTCATCCATTGGATGAGCAAAGATCAATGACTTAGGGTGGATTTTGGCCCAAATGTGGGAAGTGAACTCATTTGTGAGAACTTCACCTGGAATTGAACGTATTATATTTAATATCCTTAGAATTTATACTGAAGTAGTGAATATTTTGTCCTTCGGCATCGAATAGTTATTTATAATAATTAATAAAATTACAACATGATTCTTAATGTCCTCAAAATTTATACTGAAGTAATGAATGTTTTGTCCTTTGGCATCGAATAGTTATTAATAGTAATTAATAAAATTACAACATGATTCTAGATATTTTTCCCTTTAGGTATTACTTTTCTACATTTTAGGTTTTCAAAGTAAGAGACTCATAAATCATAATCGTATTTCATTTCATGGACAAACCTGTAAATCGAGGGAGATTCAAAAACAACTACTAGATTGAAGAATGCAAGTTGCAACAGAGACTGTCTGCACCAATCTAGTGAAATAAAAATTCCAGGTAAAATCTAGAACACCTACATCCCACCTTTTTTGCTTTTGGTAATCTCATGGTCCAATTTGGGGGTTAGCATTTTCAGGTTTTTATCTAGCATTATTTTGAATTATTAACAATAATAGTGATGGGGAAAATGGGAAGTAGTAGTTCAACACGAAGCCAAGTGAAAAACAAAATGTACCTAACTGAACTGGTAAAAACACTAGGTTTCACTGATGAATACCATGATATTTATGATCCTACTATCCAACTTAGAAACATGGACTCCTGGGATGAGGTTAAAAAAGAGATGGAGAAAATTGCAGCTAACAATAACATTTCAACTAAAGAAATTTCATCACAAATGATGGCCTTGCACACACAGAGGACAACAGAGGAGGGCCAGGGCATCCAAAATAGGAGGTCCTACAATTTCTACCTAAAATCTTCTAATCCATCTAAGAAAACTATTCCCAAATCAATTCTGCATGAATGTAAAGAGAATTATTGGACTCAAACCAAAATCAATGATTTTTGGACTATGAGGAGGAATCTCGGTGAACCAAAGACAAGTGCAGAATTTGAGACCATCGACGAGGATGGAGAGTTTAGAAAATTGTGGAATATGGAGCATCCCACAACAGCACATGACCAGAGTGAAGATGATGATCATTATGAGGTTGAGCCCACTCAGACAACTACTACAGTCCCTAAAATATTAGGTGCATTCCATGAGGCAATGAAAGACAAATATAGGAAAGGGGCAAGCATTGTGGAAAAAATGGGTTTTGAAGGTGGTGGTATAGGTCCCAGAGGAGAGGGCATTTGGTATCAACTTTATGTACAACTTCCATTAGGGTCAAAATCAAAAGGTCCTGTTAAACCAGTCATTGGACTTGATTCTTGAGTTTCATCACTGATAGGTACTACTCATTACCCTTAGGGTCCACCTACATTTGTTTTAGGTTCAAATCCACAACCACCACCACATCATGGTATTCCCATTGCTGGTGAATCAAGTTCCATTGCCACTGGTGGGGAATCTGGGGATAGTATTCTTATTATTGTTCGATCAAGTGTCATTGTGATTAGTGGGGTTGGCATGGGTACTACTACTGATACTAGTTGTCTTGGCATTGGACAAGGGCAACAACAAAAAATCTCTCACAAGAGGCCACTAGTGGTAGATACTCAATCTCATACTATTGAGAATCCTATATCAAGTGCCACTGACACTACAAATCAATCATTTGCAGCTTCAGATCACACATCTCAAAAGATTATGAAAACTACACATGAAAGTGTCAATGGGAGTAGGACAGGATCAAGAACTGTTGTTGGTAATCCTAGTCAAGCATTAGTTAAAACCAAAGGAATAAGTGGAACTGGAGCCTATGGTACTTCTATGTCACCTTTCAAACATTCAATTGCTTCAGCAAGCCGATATTATCAATTTCGTGATTACTATGAAAAATATGAACACACAAAAAAGCAAATAAAGAAAAAAAGAAAGCATTTCATAGGGCTTCCTTGACTGAAGTTGTAAATGAATAGCCTGCAAGGAATAGGGTATTTCTAACATATGACCCACAAAAATATATGATGGAGTTCATGGTTGTTACACCCCCAGCCCCAACTAAAGATTAAAATCCACCACATAGTCAGATAGATACCTCTGAATTTCAAGTTAGCACCCTCCAAAAGGATTTTTCCAAAGTACATAATGTGGACAAAATTAGTGTGTCAAAAAGGACTAACGAAGTGGTCTACACTTCACTGCTAAAGGTGGAGAGAGAAAAAAATAAACTGGAGAAACAAATAGAAAAGTTACAGGCAGACCTGGAAAACAAAAAATCGAGGAAAGCAGCAGATAGCGAGTGCAATGATTTACAAAAAAGGATAAAAAATTCGGGCTCTGCAGTAGAAATTGCAGAACAGGAGAAGATGGATGCAGAATTGAAGGATCTGACAGAAAAACTAGCTAAAAGTAGTAAAAATATTGACGAGGAAAGAGTCAGTTTTCAAAAATTATACAAAAGTTATGAGTCTACTGCTGCCGGAATGAGAAAATTATAGGACCTATTGGATCATGGGAAGGAAAAAGAAAAACATTTGCAAGAGGAAGTAGAGGAAGAAAGAAAAAATGGTGCACAAATGAAAGAAGACCTGCACAATGCAAATGATAAAATAAAAACTTTGGAGGATAGATTGAAAGATAACATGAAAAATACAATGAAATATATAAAATAAAACATTTGGCAGCAAATATTGCAGAGGAGTGACAAGTTGTGTGAATGGTTTCAATTGACTGAAAATTTGAGACTAATTTATATGAAAATCAAAGGGCACTGTGAGAAGAGGATAAATGTTTATTCAAAACAGGATATGGCAAAAAAGATTTTGAAAGTAGTCTACAGTTCCAGTGACAGCTACTTTGCATCCAAGGGAATTAAGAGCTGGATTGATGCCATAGTTAAGACATCATCTATCATTCAAAAATGCCAAAAGCTAAGGGAAACATCAGAAGTTATGAAAAATTATGGAAAAAAGATCTTGAAGGTGCAAGAAAAGAAAAATAATTTGATTAAAATTGGTTTGCCTAAGACCATTGACCCATCAAATAAATTCATTGGAGAAGTAGCTTACAAAAAAAGATGGAGATAAAAATGAAGTCTGATTTAGAGTTGCTTCCAAAGGACACAACCCCCCAAAGCTTTATGGAATTCATCCAACCATTTACAACTCTAAATTCGGTATTGGATGAAACAGTGATTTCAAGTAAATCTTCTAAGTATGAAATGTTGACGAAGTTGGAGTTGACTTTCCATAGCTTACAGAATATTGACCTTCCATCAAACGAAGAGTGGAGCACCCTACAAAAACTGACACAAAAATCTTAAGAATCATAGTATGTACTGCACAATTTTCTTCTTTTACTCTTAATTTCAAGGTTTTATGTTTTTTCTGTTTGCTATTTTGCTAGTCTAGCCTATGAATCTATTTTATGAATAGGAAAAAACTAGCACTTGCTATTGCTATTTTGCTAATTCAGCCTATGAATCTATGAGTGCAAAACTTCAGCCAGTTTTTTTCTTAGCTTTGATTTTAGGAACCCCAAAGCACTAAAAACTCTCTCATTTTCCACCAAACCCAATATCATGGTAAGACATAGATCAGCAAGCTTCACATATTTTGGCATTGAATCACACAACATTTTGTTCTCAACTATAGTTTTCCAAAGCCTTGTTACTGATCCCTCTTCGCGGGGGTTCTCCATTTTGGCATATTGTTCTCTCATAGTGTATGCAAAATGAGATGATTACTCTAGAAGATGAGTTTCATGTAATATTCCATCTATAGTTGCTCCATTCAATTCTCTGGATGTGCAAAATTGTTTTATCAAAATCATTAGCTTACTTCAAAAGTCAGATGCAATGTTAAGGCTCCAATAATGAGGAAACACAATAGACATATCTTCGAGAAGGTTGTCAGGAGGGAATCTGCTTCTAATTTGTTAGGAAAGATCATATGCAATTTTCTTCATAGAAGTAGTTACACTCTCAACAATCTTGTCGAAATCTTCCCTTGTAACTCTTGCTAGTTGCTTCCTGGGGCACTTTCTTGGTTCCTGGGGGTCGACAGTGGCATAGAAGTGCATTGGTATCTCAACTCCCTGTACATTGGCACATACCTCCCCGTCTGCACTGATTTGTAAAATTTTATCAGGATTGTTCAAATCTGTGAGTGTCTGCCACTTAACAATTTTTTCATCAGATAGTGTTTGTTGATTTCAATAGAGATTGTCGAGGGTCATGCATGTCATCTTACGTAGCGTAGTATATTCTGCAATATACAGAGCTCTTTTTGGGATAGCCTTCATAATATTCCTCATTTCCTCTAGCATGGGCAGAAGAGCTGCTAAAGTTAAGAGTGTCTCTAAATTACTTAACCTGCGAAGAAGTTCAGGAAATTTCGGTTGATCTGATTCGTCAGGAGTTGTGTGAAATAGTCCAATCAAGGATGGATATTCTGAAAGCACTCGATGCACTGGACCATCCAAAGAGATGCATCTAGTATCATTATCCTTGAGAAGCTTTTTCCCATCAGTTATTCCATCAGCAAAGTGTTGAAATTCCATAAATTGCTTGGGACTTCGATAGAAGTGTGAGTAGAGCTCTTTGATTAAAATTTCAGTATTTTTAACTGAAGCAAACTTGCTCACAATTCCAAAAGCTAGATTCATTCTGTGAGCCATGCAATGAATTGCAGTAATGTACGGTGCAAATCAAGTTTCAATATTTGTACAAAGACCATTCCTGTGACCTTGCATTACTGAAGCTCCATCTGCTTCAACACAAACCAATATTTTGGCTACCGTCATGTCATCCATACCTCCATATTCAATTAAACTTCTCTTTACTAGTTGAAATAAATTTTCCATTGTTGCACTCTCCTTCATTTTAGCAACAAATAGTAGATAAGGTTGGTGGGTATGATTCTCTATAGTATAAATATGCATGCATACCCATGAAGTATTGTCTACTATTGTAACTTCATCTAAAGAAAATGCACTAAAGTTTGACTCTCTTATTTTTTCCTTTACATCTTTTTTTTCAACCTCAGCAAGACAACTTGCCCATTCCCATCCACTGTTTACTAGCCAATGTCTATTAGGATAGTTAGGAACTTTCAAAAAGTGTAATAAACCACTAATTGATGGGAAATCTGTCATAGCACGCCCTCTGCTCAAAATATAAAAAACAACGCTTAATTGAGCAACTTTTCCTAGTTGTTCTATTTGCATTGATTTTCCAAAAATAGCTTAAATAGAACCTTTAACTTTAGCAGGCTTCGTCTATATTTTCTGATGAAAATAATACTCTTCGACATTCCTCACATGCTTACATTCCTCCTTTGTTTTCCATCTTATCACTGATTTTTCAACCCCGTCTATCATTTGTGTTTCATAAACTTTACCCATATGCTTTTCTATGGTGTCAAATTTTAGCTGCAACCTAATTTCCTTGTTATGTTTCCAATTGCAAATCTTACACTTGCATTCTATTGGAGGCTCAACTTCAATTGGATTCTCCACTGGTTCAATGAATGGATACTTTGATGCCCAATTCATTTGAAAATTCCTCACTGACATATCCCACTCTTGATCCTTTTTTGATTGTGGTTCACCCTTTTTTGATATGGCTTTTCTTTTCCCCTTCCGTGCATTATCATCAATGGCATTATCACCCAAGTTGATTATATCATTCTGGCTAACTTGGGCATCTACCAGATAATCTTCTTCAAGATCATCCTGATCTGAGATATCAGGTTCGTCGTTGTCTTCAACATGTTGTGTAGGTGGCGAATTTTGTACTTGTACTTGTGATGATGTACCTTCCTGATTTTCACCACAATCTTTTCCAATGCCAAAGTACAAAGACAACATTCTTCTTTTTGTTGGCCTCTCCTGGCCTTCCCCACATTTAGGTTTCCTACCCCTCTTCCTGTTCGACATCTCCAATGAAATAAAGGCTGCCAAAAAAATATCAATTTGTTGAAGAAGCAATAATAGACTATAATGTATAATATACCACTTCAAAAATATGATCACTCACCTTTAGGATTTAGGTCACTAGCAGTCGCCAATGCAGTCAACAACAATGATTTTCCTTGGTCTGAAACTTCGCTATTGATTAGAATTCAGAGCCTAGAACCTACTAGATTGTGTTGAGATAGATTTGATTTTTGCATGTATTTATACCAATCCTTATATGGTGAATTCCGTGGGAATTTTATATGGTATACAAATATTTGGTGAATCCCGCGTAACTATAACACGACTTATGTAATTTTTGAGGCTATTATAGGTCATCCAAATATGACTTATGAAATTTTCAAGGTGATTATAGGTCGTCCAAATAATTGGCGAATACAATATAGTTCACGAAAGTTGGGGTGAATAGAGACATGCGTCAGCAAGATGTCAGGCAAATTGGGTCACCCTAGCTAACAAATCTTCACATGCCTATAGGCGAATTAAGGTCATCTATTAAGGCAACCTCGGAGAGTGTAGGAGAAAAAATTAAATTTACCGTGTGTCCACCATATATTGTATTGGCAAAATCATCGCTTAGAGAAATTTAATTACATAAAACATATGGTGATCAGGTCGTGACTTTGACGGAAATTGATAATGTTCTGCCAACATGGCCACCCTCAATCGGTATAAAATATTTGCCATTTCCCAGGTCGTCGACGTGAAAAATTCGCCATTGGCGAATATTCGCCACTAAAGTAATCTCTAGATTCCATCTCACAAAATGGATGTTACACATGGACAAATAGAAGAGAAGGGTTCACCAACATATTAGAAAGGTTGGATAGGTTTTAAATTGGAGGCAGTTGGCTAAAATATGATATTGCATGGGCTTCATATATCCTTCCATTATCAATCTTTGACCATTATCTGGTGTAGCTAGAACTAAAAGATAGTAGTAAACCAAAGAAAGGGTATTTTAAATTTGAAAATATTTATTGGTGAGATATTGCATTGAAGGGTAGAGTTAAGAATTAGTTGAAGGAGGGAAACACTTTTCAGGGAATAGTTAGCTTATTTATTGAAAATATTAGGGGGTCATTAAAAAACAATTGAAACAATGGAGTTGTGAATGCTTCAAAAATATATTCCAAGAAAAAGAACTGGTAGAGAAGGAAATGGAGGAATTGAATGATAAAGTAATTAAATACTCTATATTCACTGATGATATTTTTTAAGAGAAAGAGATTAAGGCTAGACATATGGAGCTATTAGCCAGAGATGAAGTATATTAGAGAGACAAATCTTGAAAGAGTTGGCTCTTTGTTGGTGATAAAATTAAAGTGTTTTTCATGTATCAGTTAGTGGTAGGAGGGAAAGGAATAGAATCGAAGAGATAAAAATCTCTAATGGTGAGTGCCATATTGATGTGACAAAAATTGAAGAGGAATTTGTTAGTTTTTTCCAAGCATTATTAGACAACAAAGATAATGGGATCCTGAATTATAATGACAACGTCTTCTCAGTTATACCAAAGTGAGTAAGTGAAGAAAATAATAAGATTCTAATCAAAGAGGTCATAATGGATAAAATTAAAGTAGCAGTGTTTCAATTGTTGGGAAAATGGTGTCTCAACCTTGTATTTACATGTGGTTACTATTTATAGTATGCTTTAATTTGAGCATGAAATGGTTTGAAATTATCCCCAATTCTTCTAGTTGGCTAGATAAGCATACTGGTAAAGTTTCATCGCAAGATCACAATTACTTTTGAAGATATTAAAGTTTCCATTTTGGAGAGGTGCAATGAAAGGTTTAGACTTAATTTTGACAAATTTAGACCCTCCAAAATGCCTTGAAAAGTGGGTGTAATATAATAGCAGTTTACAAGGTGATAGAGCACTTCACGAGTTTTCTAATGCTTCAAACAGTTCGTCAATTGGCCACATGATTCACAAGTTATGGCCTCCAAAAGTTTGTACTCTTCAAATAAAAAATATGATTTGCATCGGGCACATAAATGAGTTGTAAAAGGGAGGGAAACATGTTCATGTTAGGATAACCGGTGAACAACTAATAGCAGGGGCGGGGGGGAGGGGGGGGGTGTGAATTAGTTGTTAATAGATTATAACATTTAATCCACAATACAACCTAAAATAAGTCAAGTACCGGTAAAGCACATACAGATGCCGGTAGGAATAGATACCGGTAAACAATACAGCTTAACACGACTAGATAATCAATACAAAGCAACCATACCACATAACACCATGATTTGTATGTGGAAAACCTAGAAAGGGAAAAACCATGGTGCGAAGCGTACCCATAGTCAGATGATACTTCTACAAAAAGTATGTGTTACAATGAGGGGCCTGCACTTCCAGGAAGGCACACTGCCTAGAGTGTACTGCTCATTACAAAAGAGTCTCACTAACTATAGATATTAAAATCACCTCAAGAAGAATGGACAACCTAAATAAGTGTGAATCAGTTGTTAATAGATTATAACATTTAATCCACAATACAACCTAAAATAAGTCAAGTACCGGTAAAGCACATACAGATGCCGGTAGGAATAGATACCGGTAAATAATACAGCTTAACACGACTAGATAATCAATACAAAGCAACCATACCACATAACACCATGATTTGTATGTGGAAAACCTAGAAAGGGAAAAACCATGGTGGGAAGCCCACCCACAGTCAGATGATACTTCTACAAAAAGTATGTGTTACAATGAAGGGCCTGCACTTGTAGGAAGGCACACTGCCTAGAGTGTACTGCTCATTACAAAAGAGTCTCACTAACTATAGATATTAAAACCACCTCAAGAAGAATGGACAACAATCCAATAAAGTGAAATGCAAGAGATAGCATCTACCATGCCTGATTACAGTCCCGATTAAGCCTAATGTTGGAGGACTAAATGCTCTTCTGAATCCAATTTGATCACCAATGATCGACCAACTCATCTGCTTGAGTGATATTACAATATTCACACATTACAATCCTTGACCATGACCTTTTCCACAACCATGATGCTCTACGAAGAGTTTCTACCTTTTATTTATACAAACCCTAAGGCCAAAACCAATTAGGTAGGCCACCTAAAAGATATTACAATATAAATCCACATTACAATGACATGCCATGTCGGCTTAAGACCAAAACAATGATAAAAAATCCATAGAACATCCCAAAACATCCCAGTAATGTGTAGAGTATACATTAGCATGATACCGGTCCATAACCTAGATAGGTACCAGACCTATTCTGAGTCCACCACGCCAAAGAAATGTCTTCAAGAAGTTAAAGCACAATCTTTAGCATCCTAAAAGCCATCTAAAAGCCATACCAACACCACTTATGCATACTGTCAAGATTCCTCAATGAAATATTTGTTGATAAAGTCTTGAACCAATGTCAGTAAGGGTTTACCAGAGTGTGTGATAGCATCCGATTACCAAGTCCATACCAACTGACCAAGACATGCTCCAGGAGCATGTACCACATGAAATCAAACATATCCCATAGATCCAAACATGGCGGAAGTGTCCAATAGATAGTCTCATCTGTCGGTAACACTAGATCTGCTACCGGTAACCAAAACCTGTCTATCAGTAACCAATAATAGTAGCTAGTATTGACATTAATGACAAAACATCAATGCAACAGATAATAAATTCATCCATTCTGTCAAGAATCTCCCCCTTTGGCATTTATGGCAACACTAGATGTGAAAAACATCTAAGTACCAAAAAATGCCAAACAAGTCTCCCCCTGTGGAAGACAACCAACAATCAATAACTCTCCCCCTATGAATGATATCTTTGTAAGGTTTTGAATGATTTTTTACATTACTATCACTCCCCCTTTGACATCAATGCCATAAATCTGACAAAAATATCAAAGCAATGTTCAATATAAACCTCTAAATCTCAAAGCTAACCACTCCCCCTGAGTAGTAGCACCACTCATCAGTGCCAAAATGAATAGTATCTATGATAATACATACCAGAATAATGACAAACTTCATAAATCAAGTCTCTGCCAGAGGGGGAGAAACCCCTAATCTATCTCTCAAATACTCAAATGATTCCTTAGATAGTGGTTTAGTGAATATGTCTGCAATCTGTTCTTTCATGTTCATATAAACTAACTTGACTTCTTTTGATTCAACCTTGTCCTTTAGAAAGTTATACTTTATTGAAATATGCTTAGTCTTAGAGTGAAATACTGGATTCTTAGACATGTCAATAGCTGCAGATTTATCACAATAGATAACTACAAGTTCACAATAATTTACCCTGATATCCTTCAATATTTGCTTCTGTGTAGGGGAAAAAGCGAGACTAGGTTAACATGTCCTAATCCTACCTTTTGACACACATTGCGGAATACGAAAGAGCCTAGAGGTATCACACATTTGGCTACTTCTTTTTGTGGAAGAGAGAGCCATGGGCTACCTATTATGATTTCTATTCCCTTGTTGTAATTGAAAGATAAAATGATGCAAGTTCAATCCCTAACCCCAAAGTGCAAGTATGAACTAATAACAAGATTGCAGAATTGCACTTAAACATTGTATAATATGCCAACATAATGAAAAATGTAAATCTTTTGCAATTTACATAAATGAATTCAAGACAAACTAGAGAGTAAAGAAACACGCTTGTCAGGAACAAAGCAATATAGATTAAACAACATATCATTTAATTCTAATTGCTCTAACAAAGATATGCTAACATATTATCCAATTTTGAAGAAGTGAAAAAGGAAATAGATGAATGATAAGGAATGAGGAATTAAGCATAGTATTTACGCAAGTGCATAGCATTTCTAGGGTCTTTAAGAGGCGTACCATCTACATCCGCTATTTTGTAAGCACCTGATCCATAATCTTCAATAACAATATACGGTCCAAGCCAATTAGGACTAAATTTTCCCTTTTCTTAAGGTAAGGCATTCACATTGCGCTGATTCTCATAGAGAACTAAGTCACCTACTGAGAAGGAATGTTGAATAACCTTATCATTATAGCTTCGTTGTAAAGTTTTGTGATACGCTTGAATATGCTCAAGAGCATTTATACGCAGTTCATCAAGCATCTCAAGCTATTGAAGTC
Source organism: Cryptomeria japonica (assembly GCF_030272615.1). Lineage (NCBI taxonomy): Eukaryota > Viridiplantae > Streptophyta > Pinopsida > Cupressales > Cupressaceae > Cryptomeria > Cryptomeria japonica. The sequence continues at coordinate 294,746,943 of NC_081407.1, forward strand.
TTTGTTCTCTATAAGCATCATCATCTACTATACCTTTGAGAGAAACTCTAAGTGATGGAATCTCTAATTCTAAAGGCATAATAGCATCAGCACCATAAAAAAGATTATAAGGGGTAGTTCCTGTAGCAATTTGTACACTCGTTTGGTAGGCCCAAAGAGCATAGATTAGCTGAGTACTCCAATCCTTACCATGCTTATTCACGGTTTTGCGAAGGATTTGTTCAATTATTTTATTGGATGATTCGGCTTGACCATTTGATTGAGGATAGTATGGTGTAGAAAATCGATGTTTGATATGATACTTCTCGAGGAATTTCTTCACGTCCTTGTTCTTAAATGATGTCCCATTATCTGAGGTTATAGTGGAAGGTATCCCGAATCGAGAAATAATGTTTTCTAAAAGAAATCGACAAATCACGTCAGCAGTAGTAGAGCGAAGAGGAACAGCTTCTACCCACTTTGTAAAGTAATCTGTTGCGGTTATAATGAAAATATGTCCTTGAGATGAAGGAGGAGAGAATTTACCGATGAGACCCAGCCCCCATGCAGAGAAAGGCCAAGAGGCTACTTGTGAACGTAGTTCTTGGGCAGGAGCGTGAATCGAATTATTGCTTTCTCTTGCATTGCATTTGTTAGATCTAGATTTAGATTTAGTGTGTTTCTTTTTTCAAAAAAAAAAAAGAAGAAAAAAAGAGTGTGTTTCTTTGTTTCTTTGCATTGTGTGTTTGAATTCTATGCAACTTTTATTTCAAAATGTTAGATTTCTATTCGCAAGATGTTCATGTTTATGATGATGTATACAATTATGTTGATTATGAGTATAGCCAAGATGAATTAGACGAAGCTTTAGATGAGTTTTTGAATCCTAAAGGTGCCAAACCTTCATTTTACCAAAGACTCATAAACCTTGTTACTATGCCATTTCGTTGTGATAAGAAAGATAAGACGAATGGTTCCTCTCAAGGGACATTCCTATCAACTCTTCCACTGAATCTAGTAACATGGTTGTTTTCAATAATCCCCTCTATGAAGAGATGTCTCCTTTTGAATCAAAAGATAAACCTTTTGATAGATATGATCATGCTTTGTTGGATGATGCTCTTGATGACTATGTGGCTTTATCGAAATCTCTGAGCAAGAACAAAACTTCTAAATTAGTTAATATGATAAACCTGAATGAGCATAATAAGCCTCTCTTTGAAGTCCAAGATGCTTGTCCTTCTCCCACCTTTCAAGTTCCTAAATCACCTCTCCTTATTGTCCAAGGGGGGTATGATTCCTTTCTTACTCCGAATAAACCTATCATCACTGTCCAAGGAAGAAAACCCATAAGTCCTTATAGTTATGCCAAGCAATTAACTAGAGAGAGTTATCATGCGGTTGCCCATACTTATCACACTAGAAATAATAGGCAGCCTAATCCTCCTCCTGTTACTCCAGTTTCTCTTCCTAATCCTCAACCAATTCTTCCGCAAGCTCCACGTATTTCACAAGTTCTTAGTAAGGAATATGATCTCATAGAACAACTTAAAGCTACCCCTACTAAGATATCCCTTTGGGATTTGATTCAAACTTCTTCTGCTCATCACGGGATGTTACAAGATGCCTTGAAAGATTTGAATGTTCCTCCACCGAATACATCTAGTAATATAGTGTCTTTGGTTAACTCTGTGATGAATCCTAAAGCTCATATTGTGTTTACTCAAGATGAGTTGCCTACTAGTGAAATTCAACATCAATATGATCCCTTGATGATTGTGGTTATCATAAATGATACTGCTATAAGCTGAACACTGGTAGATAATGGCTTTGGCCTTAATTTGTGTAGCATTAATCTATTGCATAAGATGAATGTGGATACATGCCTTATTGAGCCTGACTCTCATCCTATTCGAGGCTTTGACAATGTGGCTAAGACTTCATTAGGTATTATCACCTTACCCTTCACAGTGGGGCCTGTTACTTTGCCTACTCCTATCCATGTTATGTCAGGAAATCTAACATACAACTTGCTATTAGGGAGACCTTGCATTCATAGTATGCAAGCTGTCCCCTCTACATTGCATAGACAAGTTAAATGTATTTATAACAATAAGACATATACCTTGATAGGTGATACTAATTTCCAAGCTTGTTTACAAACATCTACTTCCAAAGGGGGTTCTTCTAAGCCTTCCTCATCTAGTTATAACTCTTTAAACAAGATATCTATCGATGAATCCTCTCTCTCTGATGATCAAAATTCTTTGGATGAGTCTGGAGCTCCTGAAGAGGATTCTTCTCAACTTGAATCTACACATAAGAAGGATTTTGATCCTGAGAAAGTTCTCGCAGAAGACGATTGGGGATCTCTTGATTTTAATCCCACCTTTGTAGGTGAATATAAGGTTCCTTCTAGAGAGCGCAACCTAGAAAGTAAACCCTAATTGCTTGTAAATGATAATGTAAATGCTCCAAATAAAGATGCAAAGAGATCTAAAGCATGAATACAAGTGATATAGTGAGACTTATGCAAAGACATGAAAACAACATGAAATCATACCCAACCCCAAGGGAGGGGTACAAGCCAATCTTCAGTCGGTGATCCCTTATTGCTCTTCAATACCTTCAAAGCCCTAAGTGGATGAATGAAATTGATGAATTCTTGATGGATGAATGTTGAATGTTGCTGAAGTCCTCAAAGATCTGCTCTTTCGTTGCACATAAGGTTTCTGAAAACAAAATTCAGATCCTTTCAAATGAAGAAAGACAGCTCTTATGTACGAAACCCTAGGTCTTAATTCCAACTTTTGGCTGACCTAGAGATTGAATCTCCCGCCAATTTCTTGGGGTTAAGCTTTATTTTATGATTGGATCGCGCTCCTAAAATTTTGGGAAAAATGTCCGGGACCGTGTGCACTCCGGGCGCCACAGTCCTGACAACTTTTCACCAAATTTTCAGGGCCGTCGGATATGATGATTTTAGAGCGAATCCCAAAGTTATAGGTGATTTCGAGATGTTTTGACCCCCGAAATCAAGCCCCCAAGCTCAGAATAGGACCTAATTAGGGTTTTTGATTAAATGATGTATTGGAGGAATAAAATTAAAGGGGGACACTTTAATGAGAGGGCCCAATGTTATGATGTGGAAGATGATGAAATAGAACCTTTAGACCTAATTAATTTGATTAATTAAGTGCTAAAGGGGAAATGCAATGCAAAATGCAAACTGCGCCAAGGCTGGTGCTAAACTAGGTGTGAAATTGTACTGCTTTAGCAAGTGCGTACAATTTATGATGCTACATTTAGCCCCCACTTTAGCGGTCATATGAGTACTACGTGCATATGCAAGCTAAAGTATAGGAAAGTAAACATTATTTGAAAAAGGATATATCCATAAGTTCGTCGAACGAAGCCCCCAGCGGTATCTGCAGTACACAGTTAGGAACCGCACCCTACAAAACACACGTTAGATCACAAAATCACCTAATGCTTACTAAGGAAAGTGATGAAATTTGCGAGTAGTTATATGCCCCCCCTGTTTCGGCTTGCTTATTAGGGAGGTGAAACAGGGTAGCATGTTTACTTACAACAAATTGTGTGAACGATTATTGATGAGAGATGTTCACTAAAAAGGCTTCATCAGAGCACATTTTGGAACATCGAGGGAGTAAGGGAACAAAAATATAATTCCTACACAACAAATGGTTTGAAAATCACATCTCCCAAACTCAAGTTATGATGAAATGAGTGATAGAGGAAAATTAGGGTTTTGAAAGTAAAGGTAAAGGAATGAAAGTATATACCTTGAAAGTGACTATTGCATTTGTCACTTTGTTGATTTCTGATTATTGTTCATTGTAGCGGAGCCCACATAGCCATCATCATGCCTTCACGATGACTGGAGCGTCCCATGAGGATTGAGATCATGCGACAGGCCGTGATCGACGACGAGCCACTGGACGAGGTGAGTTGACTAAACTTTGACTTTCTGCATTTCTGTTGACTTTGATTTTCTGTGATCGAATGCGGGCCCTGGAATCTGACCCTGGGTCCCACCCAGGTTGCCATGGTCCCATCAGGGCACGATGGTCCTTTCAGGGCACCATGGTCCCTGTAGGGCGCCATGGTCCCTTCAGGGCGCCATGGTCCCTGTGGGGCGCCATGGTCCCTAAAGGGTGCCATGGTCCCAATCAAGACTTGGCAAGGGTCAACTTTCGATGTTCGTCAGTTTGCGTATTTGGCATAGATGATTTTGATGATTGATTACTGATTACACTAATGTTTTTGTATTGCAGGGTCTCCCATACATGAGAGAGCACACGACGGGGCAGATTCTTTGTAGTTTGCGAGATCAGATTCCCTGGCTAACTTAGGCAAAGAGAGACACATTATCTATAGTAGGTTTGTGGTCTATGATTCTTATGCTGGCCATTCGATTTCATCCTATGATGCTGATGGCACTCATGGAGCGATGGGATCCTGACACATGCACATTCCAGCTTCCACTAGGGGAGATGACAGTGACACTTGAGGATGTGTACCGCATACTTCACCTACCGATCAGAGGAGCTACCGTGACATATGTGATCGATCGGTCAGTAGAGGATCATCAGAGGGAGCAGGTATACTGCATCGGGAGAGTCATATCTAGTGACATGAGAGGTCCCATCATGGTCAACTGGCTCTTACATCCTATAGGAGAGGTGCCCCTCGTGAGACGTCTTATGATTGCCATCATTGCACTAGCTGTCTGCCCTAATGGGTGAGGTACGCACATGCATGGGGGTCTCACATGGTGCATCAGGGCTATGGAGAGACATAGGAGAGTATATGCCTGGGGTCAGAGTATGCTTGCACATCTCTATCACGACCTCAAGGAATATGTTTTTGGATAGGGTTGTAGCTTGATGACATGCACACTTCTGCAGGTGTGGATATTTGAGCACTTTACATGCACAAGCCTGTCGGCTATCCGATGAGTGCGGCTAGCGAGAAACCTAGGGTATTTGTTTATCCACTTACCAGCGAGTGGAGATTTGGGGATCTACTATATTGGAGAGTGATAGTTGATAGGTTGACAGCTGAGGTGACTGTATGGAGGCCATATCTACGGATGCACAGATGGGATGGGATGGAGAAATAGCTAGCATGCTTACAGAGGAACCGCCTACTGAGAGGGCGATATCCACATATCATAGTCCCATTCTATTTTGATCGCGTACGGAGGCAGTTTGGGCTAGAGCAGTGTGTTCCAGCCGATGTACCCATCTACACTCGACACTCACGAGTCCTTCCCAGACCCAGAGTAGTAGCGAGACCTATGATAGATGATATCGAGATCACAGATATAGAGGGGTCCGACCAGGATGTGGTCACTGATTATGCCGCAGATCCCGCAGCGTAGCGCAGGTATCTTTCCTGGTTTGTGAGGACATACCCGGGGCCTATCTTTCCGCCAGATCACCCGACAGGCCATCCAGGTCCATGGAGACATGGAGACCGAGATGAGGATTAGGGATCCAGATCGGAGGAGCCAGAGGAGGGAGAGGGTCATGAGGAGGTAGGAGGTCCTGATCCGCCCATAGGAGATCAGCCTAGTGCCGAGGAGGAGGAGGAAGGAGAGGAGGATGACATAGATAGAGATGATGATGAGGAGGATGAGGATGCGGATGAGGATGAGGATGACGAGGAGGAGGAGATTAGAGATGATGTGGAGGAGTCAGATGCAGGTCCTCACCATTCAGGAGATGATACCATAGCCTTAGATCCTCCCGTTATTCCCCAAAAGGGGGAACACGAGGCGATGCGGAGACCTATACCCATCGCGCATAGATCATTCGAGCGTGGGGAGCCTAGTAGTTCCCAGTCACAGATGCTACCATATCACGATCCCTACTGGTGTGAGGGACATCCAGGTATAGTAGGTGTATATTGATTTATTAACGTTTTGATGATATAAAATGGTACTAACACAAAATCTGTTCTACTGCTACAGCTAATGTGCAGGAGTGGCGTTCCTTGATCCAGCAAGCAGTGACAGATATTTCCATGACGGCACAGATCCCTAGCTCCTCACAGGTTGCTTATAGACCTCAAGGGAACGCGGGTCGGCATGATGATTTGTTTTCCCCATTTTGAGTACAGGTGGAAATATGGAGGGAGAGAGAGCGAGCACTATCAGAGGACCTTCAGCGGGCACAGTGTGACCTAGCAGCAGCTCAGGCCGAGGCTACCTCGTATCACGTGATCCTTATGAATAGGGATCGTAGGAGTTCCTCTCGGAGTCATTCACGGTCTATATCACGCTATATGCCTATGGGTCCACCTGCACGGCCAGATCAGGAGGGAGCATCTAGTTGTCACTCTCCAGCCACTAGCCCTAGGGATAGGAGATGATCTTATGATGTAGGGTAGGCCACATTTTGGATGTATAGTGACCTACCTTTGTATATTGATCCACATATATATATATATATATATATACATGCTTCTTTGTCTCAAATGTGTTATCTTTAAAGCCTAAAACAACGTGTTTTTTGCTTAAAGTTAATACATTTGGTAGATTTACATGTATGTTCTGAATTTAATTTCCATGTGATTCATTTCTCAATGCTCCATGATTAAATTGATACATGTGTGACTTAATTAAAATATTTGATCAAGTACTACATTGATGATAGGGAAGAAATATGTGTTAAGCCCAAGAATCATACAACTAATGTGATTTAATTTGAATTTAAACACAACATGACACAATTCAACTTAACACATAAAGACATTGTATAATATGCCAACATAATGAAAAATGTAAATCTTTTGCAATTTACATAAATGAATTCAAGACAAACTAGAGAGTAAAGAAACACGCTTGTCAGGAACAAAGCAATATAGATTAAACAACATATCATTTAATTCTAATTGCTCTAACAAAGATATGCTAACATATTATCCAATTTTGAAGAAGTGAAAAAGGAAATAGATGAATGATAAGGAATGAGGAATTAAGCATAGTATCTACGCAAGTGCATAGCGTTTATAGGGTCTTTAAGAGGCATACCATCTACATCCGCTATTTTGTAAGCACCTGATCCATAATCTTCAATAACAATATACGGTCCAAGCCAATTATGACTAAATTTTCCCTTTTCTTCAGGTAAGGCATTCACATTGCACTGATTCTCATAGAGAACTAAGTCACCTACTGAGAAGGAACGTTGAATAACCTTATCATTATAGCTTCGTTGTAAAGTTTTGTGATACGCTTGAATATGCTCAACAACATTTATACGCTGTTAATCAAGCATCTCAAGCTGTTGAAGTCTTTGTTCTCTATAAGCGTCCTCATCTACTATACCTTTGAGAGAAACTCTAAGTGATGGAATCTCTAATTCTAAAGGCATAATAGCATCAGCACCATAAACAAGCTTATAAGGGGTAGTTCCTGTAGAAATTCATACACTCGTTCGGTAGGCCCAAAGAGCATAGATTAACTGAGTACTCCAATCCTTACCATGCTTATTCACAGTTTTGCGAAGAATTTGTTCAATTATTTTATTGGATGATTCGGCTTGACCATTTGATTGAGGATAGTATGGTGTAGAAAATCGATGTTTGATATGATACTTCTCAAGGAATTTCTTCATGTCCTTGTTCTTAAATGATGTCCCATTATCTGAGATTATAGTGGAAGGTATCCCGAATCGAGAAATAATGTTTTCTAAAAGAAATCGACAAATCACGTCAGCAGTAGTAGAGCGAAGAGGAACAGCTTCTACCCACTTTGTAAAGTAATCTGTTGCGGTTATAATGAAAGTATGTCCTTGAGATGAAGGAGGAGAGATTTTACCAATGAGATCCAGCCCCCATGCAGAGAAAGGCCAAGAGGCTACCTGTGAACGGAGTTTTTGGGCAGGAGCGTGAATCGAATTATTGCTTTCTCTTGCATTGCATTTTTTAGATCTAGATTTAGATTTAGTGTGTTTCTTTTTTCCAAAAAAAAAAAGAAGGAAAAAAGAGTGTGGTTCTTTGTTTCTTTGTATTGTGTGTTTGAATTCTATGCAACTTTTATTTCAAAATGTCAGATTTCTATTTGCAAGATGTTCATGTTTATGATGATGTATGCAATTATGTTGATTATGAGTATAGCCAAGATGAATTAGATGAAGCTTTAGATGAGTTTTTGAATCCTAAAGGTGCCAAACCTTCATTTTACCAAAGACTCATAAACCTTGTTACTATGCCATTTTGTTGTGATGAGAAAGATAAGTCGAATGGTTCCTCTCAAGGGACAATTCCTATCAACTCTTCCACTGAATCTAGTAGCATGGTTGTTTTCAATAATCCCCTCTACGAAGAGATGTCTCCTTTTGAATCAAAAGATAAACCTTGTTATAGATATGATCATGCTTTGTTGGATGATTCTCTTGATGACTTTGTGGCTTTATCGAAATCTCTAAGCAAGAACAAAACTTCTAAATTAGTTAATATGATAAACCTGAATGAGCATAATAAGCCTCTCTTTGAAGTCCAAGGTGCTTGTCCTTCTCCCACCTTTCAAGTTCCTAAATCAGCTCTCCTTATTGTCCAAGGGGGGTATGATTCCTTTCTTACTCTGAATAAACCTATCATCACTGTGCAAGGAAGAAAACCCATAAGTCCTTATAGTTATGCCAAGCAATTAACTAGAGAGAGTTATCATGCGGTTGCCCATACTTATCACACTAGAAATAATAGGCAGCCTAATCCTCCTCCTGTTACTCCAGTTTCTCTTCCTAATCCTCAACCAATTCTTCCGCAAGCTCCACGTATTTCACAAGTTCTTAGTAAGGAATATGATCTCATAGAACAACTTAAAGCTACCCCTGCTAAGATATCCCTTTGGGATTTGATTCAAACTTCTTCTGCTCATCACGGGATGTTACAAGATGCCTTGAAAGATTTGAATGTTCCTCCACTGAATACATCTAGTAATATAGTGTCTTTGGTTAACTCTGTGATGAATCCTAAAGCTCATATTGTGTTTACTCAAGATGAGTTGCCTACTAGTGAAATTCAACATCAATATGATCCCTTGATGATTGTGGTTATCATAAATGATACTGCTATAAGATGAACACTGGTAGATAATGGCTATGGCCTTAATGTGTGTAGCATTAATCTATTGCATAAGATGAATGTGGATAGATCCCTTATAGAGCCTGACACTCGTCCTATTCGAGGCTTTGACAATGTGGCTAAGACTTCATTAGGTATTATCACCTTACCCCTCACAGTGGGGCCTGTTACTTTGCCTACTCCTATCCATGTTATGTCAGGAAATCTAACATACAACTTGCTATTAGGGAGACCTTGGATTCATAGTATGCAAGCTGTCCCCTCTACATTGCATAGACAAGTTAAATTTATTTATAACAATAAGACATATACCTTGATAGGTGATACTAATTTCCAATCTTTTTTACAGACATCTACTTCCAAAGGGGGTTCTTCTAAGCCTTCCTCATCTAGTGATGACTCTTTCAACAAGATACCTATCGATGAATCCTCTCTCTCTGATGATCAAAATTCTTTGGATGAGTCTGGAGCTCCTGAAGAGGATTCTTCTCGACTTGAATCTACACATAAGAAGGATTTTGATCCTGAGAAAGTTCTCGCAGAAGACAATTGGGGATCTCTTGATTTTAATCCCACCTTTGTAGGTGAATATAAGGTTCCTTCTAGAGAGCGCAACCTAGAAAGTAAACCCTAATTGCTTGTAAATGATAATGTAAATGCTCCAAATCAAGATGCAAAGAGATCTAAAACATGAATACAAGTGATATAGTGAGACTTATGCAAAGACATGAAAACAACATGAAATCATACCCAACCCCAAGGGAGGGGTACAAGCCAATCTTCAGTCGGTGATCCCTTATTGCTCTTCAATGCCTTCAAAGCCCTAAGTGGATGAATGAAATTGATGGATGCTTGATGGATGAATGTTGAATGTTGCTGAAGTCTTCAAAGATCTGCTCTTTCGCTGCACATAAGGTTCGTGAAAACAAAATTCGGATGCTTTCAAATGAAGAAAGAGAGCTCTTATGTATGAAATCCTAGGTCTTAATTCCAACTTTTGGCTGACCTAGATATTGAATCTCCCGCCAATTTCTTGGGGTTAAGCTTTATTTTATGATTGGATCACGCTCCTAAAATTTCGGGAAAAATGTTGGGGACCATGTGCACTCCGGGTGCCACGGTCCTGACAACTTTTCACCAAATTTTCTGGGCCGTCAGATATGATGATTTTAGAGCGAATCCCAAAGTTACAGGTGATTTTGAGATGTTTTGACCCCCGAAATCAAGCCCCCAAGCTCAGAATAGGACCTAATTAGGGTTTTTGATTAAATGATGTATTGGAGGAGTAAAATGAAAGGGGTACACTTTAATGAGAGGGCCCAACTTTATGATGTGGAAGATGATGAAATAGAACCTTCAGAACTAATTAATTTGATTAATTAAGTGCTAAAGGGGAAATGCAATGCAAAATGCAAACTGCGCCAAGGCGAGTGCTAAACTAGGTGTGAAATTGTACTGCTTTAGCAAGTGCATACAATTTATGACGCTACAGCTTCATCTACAAGACCTGAGTGCAATTAGTTGTTATTGTAACATACTCAGCTTCTATAGTAGATAAATAAATGCATGACTATTTTTTGTTGATCCATGAAACCAATTTCTTTCCAAGAAAGAAAGCTCCACCAGAAGTTCTCTTCCTGTCATCAGTATCACTTGCCCAATCTAAATTTGTATATGCACATAAAGTGAAGTCATCATTCCTAGAATACCATAAACCATATTTTGTTGTTCCTTGCAGATACCGAAATATTCTCTTTATTGCACATTCATGATTTTCTTTAAGATTACTTTGATATCTTGAAATAATACTTACTGCATTCAATATCTGGTCTAGTCTGTGTCAAGTATAACAGACCACCAATCATAGATTTATACCTTGTCAGATTTACTGATGAAGAGGTATTCTTGATAGATAATTTCTCACTTGTCACTATAGGAGTTCTTACAAGTTTGGAATTATCCATACCAAACTTCTTCAATAGTTCCCTCATATACTTAGTTTGACAGATAAAAATGTCTTTATCAGTTTGAGTAATCTACAAACCTAAGAAAAATCTCATTTCACCAATGATGGATATTTCAAATTCATTCTTCATATTGTTAGCAAATTCCATGCACAATTTATCTTCTCCTCCAAAAATGATATCATCAATAAAAACTTCAATAATCAAAATATCATTGTCATTGATCTTATAATATAAATTACTATCAGCACTGCCTTTAGTAAAAGAAAGCTTCAAAAGATATTTATCCAACCTTGCATACCAAGCTCTAGGAGCCTGTTTGAATCCAAATAATGCTTTCTTCAATCTGCAAACCATATCTTTATCATTTGTCAATGAAAATCCATCAGGTTGTTCAATGTATACTTCTTCTTCAAGTTCACCATTCAAAAATGCACATTTGACATCCATTTGATAAACCATATAGTTCTTATAAGCTACATAGGCAAGAAATAGTCTAACAACCTCAATTCTAGCTATAGGTGCAAAAGTCTCGCCATAATCAGTTCCTTCCATTTGATAATATCTTTTACAAACCAATCTAGCCTTGTTTCTTACAACTTTACCATCCTCATTTGGTTTATTTCTAAAAACCCATTTAGTTCCAATAACATTCTTATTTTTAGGTCAGGGAACTAAAGTCCAAGTTTCTCTCTTCTCTATCTGATCTAATTCCTCGTCCATAGCCTTTAACCAATGTTTATCCTTACAAGCTTCAATAACACTTGCCAGTTTAATTTGAGAAATAAGACATACCTAATCATTTTCCAGTCTCCTTCTTGTCATAGCTCCCTTGTTCCTATCTCGAATAATTTGATCTTCAGAATGATTTAATCTTACATACTTTGGTGTCTTGTGAATTTCAGGTTCACTGCTCTAAATCATAAGTCATAGTTGAATTTTTTGATATTGCCAGTGTGACTATCTCAGATTCTTGTATCGGTTGAGTCATTGTCGGTTTTGTTATGATCATTTCCACTACCAGTTCCCTGTCATGTGATATAGATTGATTTCTATATTGTTCATCCACTTTCACATTATCACTCTCCACAATTTTCTGCAATATTTTATTGTAACATCTATATGCTTTGCTTTGAATTGAATAACCAAGAAATATTCCTTCATCACATCTAGGATCAAACTTTCCAACTGAATCATCTCTTTTGATATAGCATTTACTTCCAAAAATTCAAAAATACTTAATAGTAGGTGTATGTCCAAAACATAATTCAAAAGGGGTCTTACTGGTTTCACCTTTAATATGAACTCTGTCAAATGTGTAGACTATTGTACTCACTACTTGTCTCCAGTAGATATGAGGCAATTTATCTTCCATTATCATAGATCTTGTTGCATCCAAAATAGTTATGTTCTTTCTTTCCACTACTCCATTCTTTTGAGGAGTCCGGGGTGCAAATAACTGTCTCCGTATGCCATTTATCTCATAGTAACTGTTAAATTCATGAGAAGTGAATTCACCATCATGATTTGATCTCAGAAATTATATTTTCAATCTTAATTTTATTTAAACCTTCACCTTAAAGATCTTTAATTTCTCAAAGGCTTCAGACTTCTCCCTAAGAAAAGTCACCCACATCATTCTAGAATAGTCATCAATAATCAACATGAAATACCTATCACCTTAAAAACATGCAGTCCTTGCTGGATCACATAAGTTAGTGTGAATCAAATAAATTACATTATTAGATTTATCATGTATTCTCTTAAAAGAACTTTTGACTTGCTTCTGCAATTGACATGATTTTGACAATACAATTAAAATTAACATGACAGAACCTCTTATGCCATAACTAACTCTCATCACTATGAGAAATCAAACATGTTTTTTTACCAGTGTTCAAATGAAAGATATTAACTCTAGTTTGAATACCGGTTGCAATCTCCGCACCAGTCTTGTTAATGATTTTTCATTTTCTATCTTTAAATTGAACCTAGAAACCCTTATCAGCTAGTTGACCAACACTCAAAAGATTATGCTTTAAAACTTCTACATAATAGATATTATTAGTGTTATTCTTTCCATCCAAAAAAATAATACCTCTACCTCTGATCATACATGCTTTGTCATCTCCAAATCTGACTTGACCTCCATTGAATTCTTGCAGTGACAAAAATTTACTTTTATCTCCAGTCAGATGGTGTGAGCATCCACTGTCAATTACCCATTCATCCTTATTGTCAACTTTTTCTGTCAGGGCTTTCTCCTCATTTTTAATAGCTGGTGCCAGTTCATCTTCCTTCAAAGCATAGAACACCCATTCCTTTCCATTTCCTGATGCACTAAAAGAATCTTCTGCCAGTTCATCTCCAGAGTCATCACTTACTCCTTCCTCATCCACTATGTAGCAATATTTATACTTCTTGAATCTATATCTGTTCTAGTTAGGCTTAAATGATTTCTTAACTCTTTCTTCAAATCTTGCATTCCTTTCAGGACATCTAGAAGCAAAATGACCAATCTTATTACATGAAGAACATTTGTAATAACCCACCATAAATAACTAAACAAAATTGACCATTCCTTTTTTTTGTGTTTAATTTAATCATTATGTTTGATACAATTGCATACTCTGGGCATCCATCCATTTAGATTAGGCATTCATCCACCCGGGATGAGCATTTAACCATATGGGTTAGGCATTTGTCCATATGGGACATAAGATTTAATCTATCCAATACGGGATAGGCATCTACCCATATGGGGTAGGTATCTATCCAATCGGGATAGGAGGTGCTCTGGCCAGAGACTTAGACTCATCGGGACCATTCGGGTGCTGAGCCACTCACTAAGTACTACACTCTTCTAACAGAAATGCACCGATGTTGCCGTCCTTAGGAGTAATTAAATAACATAATACAAGCTTGAATTCCACCTTGGAATTTGGCTTAAAGCCTCGGGAAGTCAAGCGAATCCATATGGGATTCCTTCCAAGTATGCATTGAATTACTTTTTCCAATTTAATTATCTTATCTTTCGAAATAGGATTCTTACTCAATCTTTCTTTTACCAAGCCTAGACCCCACCCACGAACACCTGAGTACTAGGGACAACTCCATCCCAAGACTGCCTACATACCCATTTTTGGCATGGGATCAAGGCGTAAAATATGTAGTTCTATTTTCTACTCTACGGTTTGATGTAAACTAATTAGTGGGTACGCAACCCTTTCTAGGGTCAATGTCCCAGACAGTTTCTCTGTGGTTGCTACCCATGATGGTAGCACTTAAGCAAAGGCTCAAGATGGCCTATTGCTTGTGGTCTAAAACAACTAGATCCTAATTCTTATCATGACTGTCACCCTTGACCAACTGTCAATTGACAACAATTCTTCGAGATTAAATTAATTTTATAAAAGCATTTCACTCATCATCCCTATAGGGGTTTACTATAGTTTAACTCAGTGAATGAAAGATCGTTTTAGAATTATCTTATTAAATTATCGATCCAAGGGGGATTATCCGCCCCTTGGATTTTAACTTCCAAGTGTCCCTTATTACTCCCCAATGATTTATAGGGATGATGCCACAGATGTTGTTGATGTAGCTTTATTAGGCATTAAGTGCAGTAGTTCAACACGACGGCATCACCCGTAAGCATGACCCAGAGGTACCGTATATACCGAACACTACTATGTTTTGGTTTCCATCTTTCTTTATTTAGTTTTCTAACTACGAGCTATGGAAACATCATACTTGAAAACAACTACTAATTGAACACGCAAAATTTAATTAATTGAAATAACTACTTGAAATATAACTTGCATAACAATGACCATCATGAAACTTGCATATTAATAATTACATGTGCACTTGCATGAAAACGTCAATAAATGTAATTAATCTATAAGTAATTTGCATGTTATAAGAATAGTGCAACTTGCATGAAAACGTCAATAAATGTAATTAATCTATAACTAATTTGCATGTTATAATAATAGTGTAACTTGCATGCATGATTAAGCAATCCAAAAATAGCGATTAAATTTAGGCATTTGATTCAAATCATATTAATGTGAATTATTTGCTTAATGCCAACTAAGTGCCCCAATGGACCTTAATAGATCGAATGGTTCTAATTATAACATTTGATATAATATAATTTACAAGTATAAATTTATTATAGATAAGTTAATTGTGAATTTATTCCTCAATAATCCCCAATATTTATAAATTTTTCTAAGTTAATTTAATAACTTAATGTTTATACTAAGGAAAAAGAAAATTAACGATTTCAAATTTGCAATTTATACATTTATTTTTAAATTGTATTTTATACCTTTATATAAAAAAAAAACTAAATAAATATAACAACAAAAAAAACATGGGTGAATTGTTTATGTTTAATAATAAATTGGGGGGGTGGGGACCATGGGTCCCATCACCCCTGCGGTCCTACATGCGTAGGCCTACAAGGTTGAGGGGACACCGTGGGCCCCTCCACTCCCCTGCGGCCACTTCCATGACAGTGACCACAGGGGCAGTGGGGGGTACCACTGCCCCCTCCGGCAGTTATAATAACCGCCGCCCCTGTATGCCTTTGTGAATCATTCAAATAATTTTCAAAGTTCATGTCATTGCTTGCAACATTAAAATATTTTAACTTTTGAAATAAATTTAATATATATATATATATATATATGGTTTTTCATTCCCAATTAGTTATTGATATATCTAAACAAAAGAGAATTTATTTATGAAAATAAGAACATAGATAATCAAACAATTGTTTTAGATTGATTTTACAGTAAACATGAGGTTAATATTTCCAGTATTCACAGGGGGATAGAGAGTTTATTTCCAGTACTCACAGGAATATTGTTTATCTCCAGTATTCACAGAGAGATCTTATTCAACTCATAGGGAGATTTATTTAACTAATAATCAAAGAGAGATTTATTTAACTAAAATTCACAGAGAGATCTTATTCAACTCATAGGGAGATTTATTTAATCTAATAATCACAGAGAGATTTATTTCACTAAAATTCACAGAGAGATCTTATTCAACTCATAGGGATATTTATTTAATCTAATAATCACAGAGGGATCTTATTCAACTAAAATTCACAGAGAGATTTTGATTCAACTATTATTCACAGAGAGATCTTATCCAACTCACAGGGAGATTTATTTAATCTAATAATCAAAGAGGGGTCTATTTAAAGAATGAGATTCAGATTTCCATTCAAAAAACCAGAGATATGAATTAGAGGGAGGAAATAAAAATTGATCTAATCTAATTCTCAGCAAGGAATTGAAATAGGATTCTTTTGTTTTTCTTTTACTAATCTAATACTCACCAAGGAATTGAAACAAATTGATCTAATTCTCATCAAGGAATTGAAACAAGATTGATCTAATCTAATTCTCATCAAGGAATTGAAACAAGATTTTTACTAATCTAATTCGCAGAAACAATAAGATGCATGATTCAAAATAAAATAAAACTAAATTAAAAGAACTTGGATACTTGCAATTGATGAAAAATCCTTCAATTAGCCTCCCTTGATCCTTCAGGCTTGAAAAAAAATCCTCCAAAGCAACCTTAGCTATTCTGCAAAATGAAATATGACTACCAAAACAATTACTTGAGAGAAGAATTTCTTCAAGGTATAACCAACTCCCATTTTTGAAAACTCGCATATCATTTATAAGAAAAATCCCTCTATTCCACTATCTAGAAATTGTAATTAAAAAAAAAGAGATTCTTTTCCAATATTGGACTCATGCAAATTGATTAAACTTAGTGGGGTAGTTACATGCAAGGTGGTGGAGATTTATCTAGAAGCATCTTATTCTTCCTACAACATGTGCCATAATTGGGAGTGGAAAATAAATAAATAAATAAAAATAATTATATTCTCCAAGTGTGTGTGTGTGTTTTTATTATTATTCTTTTATAACAATTATCGATCCAAAGGGGATTACCCACCCGTTGGATTTTAACTTCCAAGTGTCCCTTGTTACTCGCCGATGATTTATAGGGACGATGCCACATATGTCATTGATGTAGCTTTATTAGGCATTAAGTGCAGTAGTTCAACATGATGGCATTACCCGTAAGCGTGACCCAGAGGCACCGTATATACCAAATGCTACTATGTTTTGGTTTCCATCTTCCTTTATTTAGTTTTCTAACTACGAGCTATGAAAACATCATACTTGAAAACAACTACTAATTGAATGCGCAAAATTCAATTAATTGAAATAACTACTTGAAATGTAACTTGCATAACAATGACCATCATGAAACTTGCATATTAATAATTACATGTGTACTTACATGAAAACATCAATAAATGTAATTAATCTATAAGTAATTTTCATGTTATAAGAATAGTGCAACTTACATGAAAACGTTAATAAATGTAATTAATCTACAAGTAATTTGCATGTTATAAGAATAGTGTAACTTGTGTGCATGATTAAGCAATCCAAAAATAGCGATTAAATTTAGGCATTTGATTCAAATCATATTAATGTGAATTATTTGCTTAATGCCAACTAAGTGCCCCAATGGACCTTAATAGATCGAATGATTCTAATTATAACATTTGATATAATATAATTTACAAGTATAAATTTATTCTAGATAAGTTAATCGTGAATTTATTCCTCAATAATCCCCAATATTTATAAATTTTTCTAACTTAATTTAATAACTTAGAGTTTATACTAAGGAACAAGAAAATTAATGATTTCAAATTTGCAATTTATACATTTATTTCTAAATTTTATTTAATACATTTATATCAAAAAAACTAAATAAATATAACAACAAAAAAAACATGGGCGAATTGTTTATGTTTATAATAAATAAGGGGGGTGGGGACCACGGGTCCGATCACCCCTGCAGTCCTGCATGCGCAGGCCTGCAGGGTTGAGGGGACACTGTGGGCCCCTCCACTCCCCTATGGCCACTGTCGTGACAAAGACTGCAGGGGTAGTGCCCCTATACGCCTCTGTCAGTCATTCGAATAATTTTCGAAGTCTGTGTCATTGCTTGCAACATTAAAATATTTTAACTTTTGAAATAAATTTAATATATATATATGGTTTTTCATTCCCAATTACTTATTGATATATATAAACAAAAGAGAATTTATTTATGAAAATAAGAACATAGATAATCAAACAATTGTTTTAGATTGATTTTACAGTAAATAGGAGGTTAATATTTCCAGTATTCACAGGGGGATAGAGAGTTTATTTCCAGTACTCACAAGAAGATTGTTTATCTCCAGTAGAGAGATCTTATTCAACTCACAGGGAGATTTATTTAACTAATAATCACAGAGAGATTTATTTAACTAAAATTCGTAGAGAGATCTTATTCAACTCAATGGGAGATTTATTTAATCTAATAATCACAGAGAGATTTATTTAACTAAAATTCATAGAGAGATCTTATTCAACTCACAGGGACATTTATTTAATCTAATAATCACAGAGGGATCTATTTAAAGAATGAGATTCAGATTTCCATTCGAAAAACTAGAGAGATGAATTAGAGGGAGGAAATAAAAATTGATCTAATCTAATTCTCAGCAAGGAATTGAAATAGGATTCTTTTTTTTCTCTTTTACTAATCTAATACTCAGCAAGGAATTGAAACAAATTGATCTAATTCTCATCAAGGAATTGAAACAAGATTGATCTAATCTAATTCTCAACAAGGAATTGAAACAAGATTTTTACTAATCTAATTCATAGAAAGAATAAGATGCATGATTGAAAATAAAATAAAACTAAATTAAAAGAACCTGGATACTTGCAATTGATGAAGAATCTCCTATGAATCCTTCAATTAGCCTCCCTTGATCCTTCAGGCTTGAAAAAAAATCCTCCAAAGCAACCTTAGCTATTCTCCAAAATGAAATATGACTACCAAAACAATTACTTGAGAGAAGAATTTCTTCAAGGAATAACCAACTCCCATTTTTGAAAACTTGCATATCATTTATAAGAAAAATCCCTCTATTCCACTATCTAGAAATTTTAATTAAAAAAAAAAAGATTCTTTCCAATATTGGACTAATGCAAATTAATTAAACTTAGTGGGGGAGTTACATGCAAGGTGGTGGAGATTTCTCTAGAAGCTTCTTATTCTTCCTACAACATGTGCCATAATTGGGAGTGGAAAATAAATAAATAAATAAAACTAATTATATTCTCCAAGTGTGTGTGTGTGTTTATTATTATTCTTTTATAACAATTACTCAATCATTTTAAATAGCTTAACCAAAAATATAATAGAATTGTATTTTAAATCCAAAAGTGATAAAGGAGGGTTGTGACAACATTTAAATGGTGATTTCCCTTCATACTTACTTCCTGTCGGACCTTTAAGTACTCTTCTAGAAAATAAGGCTTCAAGTTGCTCAAATTCTTCATCTTCTTTCTTCATGTCTTCTAGTTCTTTTGCATATAGTACTTTCCAATCACTTTTTCCAATAGATGATGATGATGATGCATGAAAATAAAGTTCAAACTTCACAACTCCAAAAGATCCAAATTCTTCAAGTTCAAAAGCAGATAATTTCCGAATCAAAATGTTTTTGTTAACTGAAGAGTTTTCCATAGTTATCAACTCATTAATTGCAGTTGCCTTCATCTTGTAAGCTAGTGGAAAGGCTCTCAAGACTTTGGAAACTATTTCATCTTCACTCAAAGATCCTCCATAACATTGAATTTCCATAATAATGTCATTTAATCTTTCTATAAACATAGCAATTCTTTCATTATCTTTCATCTTCTAGTTTTCATACATTACCCGGTAACCATCAAGTTTAGCAATTTTCACAGTAGGGTCACCTTTATTTAGAGTCTAGAATTTATCCCACATTACCTTTGTCAAATATTTGTTAGTCAATCCCATAATCTGTTGATCAGTAAGTGCACATAAGAGGGCGTCTCTAGCTCTGCAATCATTGTCAATGTTCTTATCCAAGTCTGCAGGAGTAGGATTGCTAGATGTCGGATCATAAGGTGTATATCCTTTCTCAGTGATCTCCCAAATATCCCAAAATTCTTTGCCTAAGCCAGCATTTGAAAGCATACATAGAGCTTTCTCAAGAATGGTCCTATTGAGTCTTTTAGCTGGCCCATTCTATTAAGGAGTAAAGGGAACAATTTTAACCCTATGAATAACATTATCTGCACAGAAACTATCAAACTCCAAGGAACAAAAATCCCCTCCATTACCTATTTGTAAACTTATGATTTTGTGTCCAATCCGATTTTCAACAAGAGCTTTAGAAACTTTAATTTAGAAAACACTTCTAATCCGGTCATCAATATTTCCTGCCCAATCAACATTCGTGTATGCCTTCAAATCAAAATTTACACCATATGGATACCATAACCCATAGTCAACAGTACCTTTTAGATATCAAAAAATTCTCTTGGTTGCCATCAGATGTGCTTCCTTTAGATTATTCTGAAATCTAGCAACAATACCAACTGCGTGGGTAATATCCAATCAACTGTGAACAACATAGTGTAATTTTTCAATCATTGATCTGTATTCCTTTCCATCTATAGACTTAGATTCATCTTCCTTGGACAACTTACAACCTATAATCATTGGGGTTCCAACAAGTTGATTGTCACTCATACCAAAAGTATTCAAAACCTCTTTCACATGCTTAGATTGAGTAATGAAAATACCATTCTTCATTTGTTGTATTTGCAAGCCTATGAAATTTTTTATTTCCCCTACTAATGACATCTCAAACTCATTCTTCATTTCATCTACACAAACTATTGCTCATGTAAAGAAGATTAGTTGTTGTTGTCTAAGAAAGAGTGCAGATATAAAGAAATTGTAAAAGAAACATAAAAAAGAGTGCATCAAGAAGTTGTTGGAGATTCAGAGGAATAGGAGAAAGTTGTGAAGATAGGAGGTTGCCATTAATTTGTGAGGTGAATATTTTTCATTTATTTTTATATCTCTATTTCGTTAAAGAAAGATCACCATTCATCACTGCTAAGAGGAAGATCCTAGAAGGTAAAAGTTGGCCCAAGAGATTAAAGAGGGTAGATCATGTGAAAAGTTTGTTTATCCATGGCGAAATAGGTAAAAGAGGTAAGAAAGAAACCACAAATTTAATTTTTGAGAAATGTCTTTTAAAAGAAGAATTGATAGAAATTAAGAAGTGTAATTCACATTTAGAAGCAAATTTAAAGGAATTTGGAAAAGAAAGATGTGAGTATTTGTTTGAAATTGAGAAGCTAGAAAAATAAATGGATAATATTAAAGAAAAAATAAATAATTAGAAGAACAATAAAATTGTTTGATGAAGTTAAAAAAAATGAAGATCTACAAGAAAAATTGAAGTTGTTGAATAAAGAAAATGAGAATCTAAGATCAAAGTCTTTGGTTTGTGATGCCACATGCAATAGAAGTGATTTGTGTCCATTTGATATGGACGATGAAGCTAAAGTTTCTTTAGGAAAAGAGTTTGAAGTTGAAAGTAAGGGCGTGCCTGCATATACAAGTGCAAGCTGTGATGTTAAAAATAAAGGTTATTTTAAAAAAGTATTTGTTTGAGGATCATTCAAAAACTAGGCAATGAAGGAAGAGTACTAGGAAAGTATGGGCAAGTAATTCAAGAGCCCATTCAACCAATTATGAAGCCAAAGAATAAAGGTCTTGGATATGGTAAGAAAGATAGATTTGATGTTGCTAGTATTAAAATATCAATAAAATTAGCTCAAAGAATGCAATGTTCACACTATCATAGGGAAGCACATAAAGCAGATAAGTGTTGGGATCTTCACCCTTGCTCATTTTATGGGTTGAAGAATCATTGCGAAAAAATCATGTTGAAACAAAGAGATGAATGAACAATCTACAAAAGGTTGTATGCAGACTAATTATGGATGGATCAATGGATCTTGTTGGAGAAAATTAAAAACATGTTCAAATAGCTGTATAAGTCTAAGTGTTCACATGTGAACAAAGCTAGTGACAAATCAATATTTGAATGATCTCGTCAATTAGTTGATGACTACTTGTTGTGATTGAAACATTGAAGTATCAGTGGTCTTATTTAGAGAAAGGGAGGGAAAATCCATGCGACCTCTCAAGAATGAGAGAATTGAGTTACAAGGGTTTGGACTTTTCCACATTGAGTTATATTGTGCAACAAGGTCACGTCGAGTTGCAAAGATCCGATTTTCAAAGCTTCAAGATTAGTTTGTGAGTCTCAGCATCAAGGGGAGTATGTTGAGAGGTAATGCATAAGCCTGATTGTCCTGCATATAATTTAGTCCAAGTTCTCACCATTAATTTTTTTTCCATGTGTAATTTGACATTTGTTTGAGATTTAGTTTTTATTGGTTTATTTTTATAACTGCCAGTTAAAAGTGGTGTGAATAATACATGATAATGCATGTTGAGAGAGTCTTTTTCTCTCCTATTTTTAGCCATATGCTACAATCTATTGTAAGGGACCATGATCTCTATAAAATGACAATATTTTTTCCATTTGTTTTCAAGATTGAGAAAGACCTCTGAGATGTAATCAATTCTAAAAGATTGAATAAATTTTTTGTGTGTTTGTTAAATACCATTCCTTATTTAACTGTTTACTACAACATTCTATGTATATTTCTTTTTATCCTTTGTTTTCAAATTCTACAACAAGCTCCCTTGCTGAAGACAATCAAATCGTAGAATTTCCTTGGTTGCTGCCTCTTTTTCATGCTCCTACATTGACAATTCTCTACTCCTCTTCATCAATTATCTAAAAAGGTTTTCTATTGCTATACAATCCAACTCTAAACTTAAAAGATGTTAACATGGCACTTCTTTCAACTCATTACTTCTTAAGAAAATCTTCTCCATCGTTTGCTATTATTTTTGTCATATTATTTGTCTCCTTTGCTAAGATAATTGACATAAATAATGGTTGATTTTTCCCTCATGGTTTTCATCCTTCTATTGTTTTTTCGTACAATTCAATGGTTTTTAATTCTATTTACTATTATAAAATAGAACTAGAAATTGCTCCTTGGTGTGCAATGGGTATGCCAAGGAGGTGTGGAAAGTAAAATAGAAGAATATGGTCTACTTTTGTATGCATTTTGTGTTGTACATGAGGTCAATAGGTAAGCCATTTATTAAATGATGGTTTTTGTGCAGCAAAAGTGTCAATGGATAATTCATATCTTCAAATAAACTATGCATCCACTTACATGGATCCAAACATGATTCAAACAAAACCTTTGAATTGGCAAGATAATTAGGCTCCATTACGAATATGGTCCTATTATATTTGCAATGGGGAGAGATAGAGAGGAGGAAAGAGAGGGATAAATAGAGGAGGTAGGAGTGAGAGAGTTAGAGAATGCTAAGGAGATAGAGCTAGGGGAAAGAGATAGAAACGAAGATAGAGGTGGATCTATAGAAGGAGAGGGAGAGATAAAGAGAAAGATAGAATGAAAGAGATAGATAGAGTTAGAAGAGATAAATATTTAGAGAGAGAGAGAGAGAGAGAGAGAGAGAGAGAGAGAGAGAGAGAGAGAGAGAGAGAGAGAGAGAGAGAGAGAGAGAGAGAGAGAGAGAGAGAGAGAGAGAGAGAGAGAGAGAGAGAGAGAGAGAGAGAGATCAAAGATTCAGTTGAGATTTTTGTGTGTATTCTAGCAAATGGTATAAAAAAGTTTAGAGACATTGAGATCATTGGATCAACTATCCACCTATCATATCAATTGTACCTAGGTGGGTGTACTAGTTCTATGGTTTTCGTTTTGTTTTTTAAATTGGTGAAGTTATGGACCAAAGTGTTGAAGGGGAGGAAACAATGCAACACAATTGATGGGAGGGCAATTAAATTTTAGGATTGAAAAAAGGTTATATGATTAACGGAAAAGATTTAATAATTATTTTTTATATTGGAGGATTTTATATCATTTTAAATATGAGAGCATGAGTCTATGTTGACATTTCTTTGATTTCGAGTCAAAAATTGAGGGGTCTCCATTTCGTTAAAGTTACAGGCTTATCTCGATATCTCTTTAACTGAGAGTTAATTACTCAAAGGGGTTAGTGTTTTAGGGCTTAGGGTTTAGGGGGTCTCTTTATAATTCTTTGAAACCCTTGCTTTAAAATTAATCTTCATTTTCTCAACTAAGAAATTTAATCAAAAAACCCATTGGAAGACCAGAGCGCTAGTAATTGTGATGATTTATTACGAAAAAATAAGTGTTTATAAGGTGGTCCTATGCAAGAGTGGTTGTATAGTGTTTGTAAGTGAAAGTGGTCTCGTTCTTTAAGTTTATTGTTTGTATGTTAAGATAGTCTTATATTTTTTAAAGAATAACATTTTGTATTGAAAAGTTTGGATTAAAATTGTATATTGATTGTTTTACCTTTCTACTAGTACAATTAGAACAATCTAAAGTAGTACAATTAGAACAGACTTGGAAGCCCCTATCTCTAAATATGATACATATTTCAGAATCTTCATCTTGGATTATAATAAGTTTATATAGGAACACTATTTTATAGGTGGCATCTTTACTTTGGCAAGACAAATTTATTGTGGGCCTCTCAAATCATTTATCTATTTAGTATAATTTCATATCGACTTTGGAGCTTAAAAAACATAGATGTTTTTGTACTGTCTGCAATTATAAAAATAATATTAATGCAGTAGTTGTTGAACTATAAACTTTCTAATCAATTTTTATTACAAAATAATTGTTAAACCATTTAAATTTTTCAAAATTTTAAAATTACTATTATTTTTTAATTTATAATATTATTAAATACAATAGAATAAAAAATATCTTACAGAATATAAATAAATAAAAAATAAAAATCAAGACAAATTTTGTTACAATTGATACAACTATTATTAGTATGTAAGTTTCACCTTTAAAATATCATAGTTATAAGTTTTAATCATTTCAAAAATAATATTCATAAATAATTGTAATAACAATATTTTTTTATTTATATTACTAAAAACTAAAGACAAAAAGACTTACATATCACAAATTGTCAAAAACAATTTTATATTCAAAACTTTGAATTTATCATTTCATACCTCTTTTTATTACTTAACTCCACCGATCTGGTAATATTACTCATGGTTTTTAGTTTTTGGTTACTCCAACTAGTTGATCACACAATACTCAAATTCACCGAATTGGTGACTCCTAAAATTCCTTAAAAGTCACACCCTAATATTATTCCTCCTGTTATTCTTTTTCCACACATACAAGCTCACTCTTCTTCTACTTACAAAAATGGTGCCCTTGCTACAAAACTCCCATGGATTTACTTTTCCTTGAATGACAGCTCGCTATCCCCACTCCGTCCTATCTTCCTCAACCCTACCGATGAGATCTTTCTCTCTTCTCAAAACTGTTAGAAAATCTCACTCCAAACTCATCTTATTAGCCAAATACCTATTAACAAAACTGGCCTCTCCTCACTGTATTCTCAATCGTCCAATGGAAGCACAACAAATGTCATTTGAGATCATGTAGATCATATTTCTAATATCACCGCACATATTTATTTTGAACCCTGAACTCTCACTCTATTGAAGATACAGCACATGGAGAACACAAAATAAAACACTATTGGTGCACATAGATAACTAAATGTGGCAAAGGACGATAAACATAAAATCCAGAAACCCTAAAAACCAAGAAAAAAATCAAAGGTCGTGGGCAAAAGCTTAGTGAAATTGATAGAAAGTTCCTCACATTGAACATAAACGGGTATACTTCTGGCGATACATTCAGCTTCCCAGCATCTATATCTATTGAAATTATATGACTGACATGGCCCTATTGTTCCTGAATTAAGTTTCTGCGAGGTCATTAAGCTATGATAATATGAACTGAAACAAAAAAAATTAATATAAACAATATAACCTCTTCATCTTTTATAATCTTTTGTTATCTTCTCAAATCAGTAAATACATATATAAAATAAGATAAGAGCGTGTTCTTACATTGTAATAACGTTCTTTATTTTGCAGAACTTGATAAAAAATATATCATAATGTTGGGGATGTGCACATCAAGTTTGATCCAGAGGAAAAGACCTAGAGGAAAAGACCTATCAGATGATTGTTATAATTGCAAATCTTTATCTTCAGAAAAGAAAATTAGTTGTTTTGATATATAGATCTGCTGAACAGAGATGGGAAATTAGAGACACTCACTTAGAGAAAAGAGTTACTGAACATAAGACAGTTAGCTTTTTTGCAAGCATTTTAATGCAGAACCAAAAAATTTACTGGTTTTCTGAAATAGGGCAGAATCATCTGGATGGAGATAGAAGTATCAAGTTTCTTTATATTTTGGAAATGCAATCTGTAATGCACAAGACCTTGAGAATTGTTATGTACAAGGGCAGAATGATAATGGTTTGTAAAGTTGAACCAATGGAACTCCCACCATATCCACATGCTTCGATTTTTTACGAGTTTGATGAGGTTGGCTTGTAGTGGAGATCTGAAATTGCTTTATAGTCAGATTTCTAGTACAAACCAAGCTTATCAAACTGATAAAAAAATCAAACCCTGTGCATATGCGGGAATATCCATTGATTTGCTTTTACAAACCATTGTCAGTCTTCCCTTATGCATATCAATTCCCAAGTTCTGATACAGTTACACTGGCATCCCTAAAGTACAAAGAAACTTGTTACTCCAATCTCCATTTAGATCAGTATCCCTTTTTAAAAAAACAATAGATTTTCGATTCTGCAGAAGAATGCTTGGAAAAAAAAATAGTTTTCTTACTTCTGTTTACTATTTGATCGAAGTGAACATCTCTGCTTTTCCTTATCCGTTCTACAGATCGAAAAATCAAAACAACAATTTCTGAGAAGATAAAGACTCAAATTATTACAGTTACCCAATAAATCCTTTCGTTTGAATCAAACTTGAGGTGCACACCCACATCATCAGCCACTGCATCTCCACTCCTCATTGAATATCTTGTTCAAGGGCTTTCTTGGTCTGATGAACTTTATTTTAATTAGATTCTCTCCTGGACTTCTTCATCTCTCTGTGAGGTGCGTCTAACAAATCCCTGTGGTTAAATAGAATTAAAACTTCCATTGCAAGAAAAATTAGGGTTATTTCGAAAACGTCGGTATTAATTTTTTTTTTGGAGCCATGCATTATTTTCAACCAAAATTTGACTTTCTCTTGCGAATTTGGCTTTGGACGGTTCAGAGTGTTTTCTCCATTATTAAGCACCTATCTTCATCTGACAAAATAGTGAGAATTTTGGAGCTTATATTTAATGGATGTCCAACCAGAGTTGGTGTTGAGGAGCATTTGTCAGAATGCCAGCCCAGGATGGGAAAAACGGAGAAACTCGCGGATTTCCAAAGTTGAGTTGTTTTCGATTTTTCTTTTTTTTCGTTTTGTTCGAGTAACGCGTCCATTAGAGATTGGTTCTCTAGTTGAGCTAGGTGTTCAACCCTATACAATTTGAACATCATCCGATCTTATGCATAACCTATAATGGAAGATCTATATATATATGAATTATTTTCTTACAACACAATTTAAATCTTTACAATTTAAGATAATATTTTTAAAATTAATTTAAATATTTAATTTTGAATATTGTAGACTATCTTATCATTCAAAAGTAATTTTAATATTTCATCTTATATTGAATGTTTGAAACATTTTCAAAATATAATTTTAAAACTTAAATCTGACATTGCTTATTATGTGGAAGCCTACTTTCAAGAAGACATTGCTTATGATGTTAGAGCCTACTTTTAGGAAGACATTGCTTATGATGTCAGAGTCTATTTCTCGGAAGACATTGCGAAGGCATTGCTTATGTTGTTAGACCTTGTTGATGTCATAGCCTCCTTTTAGGAAGACATAGGTTATAATGTTAGAGCTTGAGCTATGGTAGACTTGATTCCTAGTAGATCCATTAAGAAAAATTCTACTTCCCTTGTTGAAACTAAGGACGGACCCATTGACTAAAGTAATTTTAAAATTTAAACTTAGAATGCACATGTGGACTATCTCATTTTTTAATGTTGTGGACTTCCTTATTATTCAAAAACAATTTAAACATTTAATCAAGGTGGACATGTCAATATTTAATGTTGTGGCTTATCTTGTTATTTAAATAAATTATAGCACTTAATATCAGGATGCACTGGTGGACTATCTCATTATTACTACTTGTGTTCAACTATTACTATTGCAATCACTATTTATAAACTAGGGATTACAAAAAATCTTTGGATCAATTAGAATGTATTATTTTTCATATTTAATTATTAAATTATTTTTTTGTATAGTATATATGCATATTTTTGAAGTTTTAAAATTGACAAAAAAAATTTGTGGCTATTTGATTGGCCAAAACATTTAGAGCCTAAGTGGATTTCATGGATCCACTACCAATGTGTAGTTTATTAGGCCATTGCTATTGGTTTGAAGTTTAAGGAATAAATATACCTCACAATGGGAAACTTATCTTAATTCCTAGTTTGATAGGTCTCTCATGCATTGAAGTGGACATAGATTTGCATGTGTATTATGTTACATAATATACTATTATTTAACAAAAAAAAAATTTACACAACTTTATTATTTAATATGATAATTATAATTATTATAGTCCAACAATTTTTTTCTTTTAAACATAAAAATATTGACATGTCAAAATACAATTAGAAAAATTGAAAATAAATAACATATAATTAACATAAATATAATTTAATTAAAATATTGAATTAAATATTACATATTATTATTATTGTTTACTAGTTAAAAACGGAGAGCAAAAAAGAAGAAGAAAATGTTAATCAATAAAAGGCAGAAAAAACATACCAATTTGTGAAAGAAAGAAGATGGAGATTGTGAAACTGTCAAAATGGGAGGAGGAAGAGGCCAACTACAAATCAATGAAAAATGCTTGTGGTTAGAAAACATTGATTTGATAGATGATGTAAATCTGGAATGTCTAAAAGATTTGAAAATTATTTGTAGGTTTATTGGGCCTAAATAAATTGGAGCAAAAATAAGGGTTTGGATTGAAAGTTCTTGGAATATAGAAGTGATAATCAAATTTATGCCAAAATGATTCTCTACTGTTATTTTTTCTAGTAAGAAAGAATGGGAGAAGGTGTTGCAAAGAGGATTGAGGTTGATGGACAATTACTCATTGTATATGAAGAAGTGGTTCCATAATTTTAACACACTCACTCTAGATCCATATGTCTCCCAAGTTTGGATACAACTGTATGATTTTCCTATAGAATATTGGTCTAAAGAATGTCTCGAAAAAGGTCAATAGATCATTGTGGACATTAATCGACATTTATGCAAACTTGTATAATGATGATTCATACCTCTTTGTAGGGATCAAGGTGGCAGCAGTAAGGCAAATACCAAGTGATGTTAGGTTTTATGTTGGTGATAGACATTGGATTCAAAAATTGGAAATTAAAAAGGAAAATCCTTATTTTTTTCTTTAGTGTAGTCAAAGAGATTATATGATATATGACTGTAAAATAGCCCCAAAGACAATGGAGAAATGGATTCCTAAAAACGTAAACCTTAAGGAAAATTTGGGAGCATATGTAGGAAAGCAAAGAGTAGTTTAGAAGGGAATGGAAAAGTTGATACAAAGAGGTTTGCATGGAATGGAGAAGGTTGATGAAACTCATGGGAGTAGAAGGCATGAAAAAAGATGCCTCTCCCAGGGGATTAAAGGATAAAACTATTAAGTAACAGAAAAACAATAAGGATTTAAAAGATGGAAAGGATAATGATGTTGGCAATATAACAAGGATATTGAGAAGGTTGTTGATGATTATGGACATAACTAATTAAAGATGTTTTTACTGTCTTGATATTATTATTTTGTCATTGATGTCAAGAAATTGATTTTCTTATTCAGTATGATGTTGCCATATCTTAAGAAATATGATATGAAGATTATAAAGAAGTCGGTAAAGACACAAGAAAGAATATGATGAATAAAGGGATAAGTTATTCAATGGGCAACTCTACTGAGTCAGACAATGATGAGATCTTGATGTTTTAGATTGTTTTAACATCATACATATGTTGTAAAATGTAAAGGTTAATACTACACTATGTTATCAGGTAAGGAACCTAGTCGGTAAACCCTAAGGTTATCACAGTCGGTTAATGAAGACAGAATGTCTATCGAGTAAAGTTTAGTATTCACTGAGTTGTAACCGAGCTATAACAGAATGCATTAAATGTTTACATATGATATTTAATGAAAGAAACTGATGAGCTGGAGCGGATCAATGATTGGCAAGCCGTGGAAGAAGTTTGTTAACAAATCTAAGGCAATGGAAAGTCAGCAAGAAGATCTGTAGCTCAGATTGAACCGCATTACCCTAACAGAAGTTCCAAGATGATTGTGCAAGTTCTGAGGTAGGGTAAAACAATTTTCAGATCGTAAGATACAATGAACCTGGACAAGATTGAAGATCTGATGGCTATGATTGATCATGGGAAATGTGATCAAGGAGATTAAGCGGTTAGATGACTGTTTATAAATAAGGAACTGTTGATAAACAGTGGATGCGGGCAAGTGTATGGATAGGGATGCTACATAGTGATCACCGAGCACATAAGCTTGAAGACCTGTTGGAATAATAGAGTATTGATGCCCAGCAGATAGACAAGATTAGTTCTATGTATAGATTGTGTTGAACAAATAAGAATCTGCTTTAGCATTTTAGATGTGAAGTTGCAGATAGATTGTATTGTTGTTAGCTTATGGAAGTAACAGGAAATCTCTTAACCGAGTGGACTTAACAGTCTTATAAGTAAATCCTCTAACAAGGTGACATTCAAAATGAGTGTTTGAAATCCTTTGACAAGGTCACTTATAACAAAGTGAAGATCCTAACAGATCTGAGGGAAATTCCTTAACCGGGTCACATCTAGCAATGTGTTTTGTAATCTTTAATAGGATTGGCTTTTAACCGAGCATACTCTAGAAGAGTATATTTCTTAGTGGGTCTGAAATCCCATAGTGGTTTTTCCCTATTTGGGTTTCCATGTTAAATCTTGTGTTATGAGGTTTATATTGTTCATATGCTTTTGAATTTGCATGTTTGACAGTTTTTATTCTATGACTGATATATGTTACTGAGGTAGAATCTGATGTTTTCATTGATGATTAAGTTTGTATGATTCACCCCCCCTCTCATCTTGTTGGCTATCGGATCTGTACTTATATTAAGTATCAGAAATATCAAATGATAATGAGGAAGAGTGGGAAACAGAGGAAGAAGGCACATAAAATTATGAGTTGGCAATTATGGATCCAATATGCATCAGTCAAACGATGGTGCAATTTCTAGGAAAAGAAAATAAAGGTAGGGGAAGGAAATCCAATAAATAAAAATGAGAGGATGAAATAGGGGAGTAAGGATTCAGAAGAATGTAAGAATTTTTGAAAAAATCCAATTGCGTGAAGGCCTCCCTTGGAAATAAATGAGGCTCATCATGTGCAATTAGAGGCACCTTTTGACCCCTAATAAATGACACTTAATCAATTACTATTTGGATAAAATTGCAGTGGATATTGCAGTACTCCAAGAAACCAAAATATTATTAGGGAAAGGGCTCAAATTCATTAATTATTGTCATGGATGCAAATGATCATTTGCGGATGCACAAGGCACCTCTGGAGGCATGGGCATTTTATGGAATCCACATACAATGTTGGTGAATGTGGAAATGGCGAAAGATAACTAGATGATGTGCAAGGTCAAGTTTTGGGTTTCAAATGAGGAACTATTGTTAATTAATGTCTAACAACAATCTAAAAGAGAATAAAAAGGAATTCCTATGGTAATCCATCCCATGTGTCTTTAAGGATCAAAATGAAGATTAAATAATCCTTGGCTGGGACTTCAACACGATTTTAGATTTATGTGAAAAAATTGGAGGATTAAAAAAAAGTAAATCGATCCATGATATATTTTAGATCATTTATTGAGAAAGTGGAAGCTTTTGACTCCATTGGGAAAATAAAATCTTACACATGGACAAATAGAAGAGAAGGGTTCACAAGAATATTAGAAATGATGGATAATTTTTTTGTTAGAGGTAGTTGGTTAAAAGATGATATTGCATGGGCTGCATCTATCCTTCCATTGTCGATCTTCTACCATTATCCAATGTAGCTAAAACTGAAAGATAGCATGAAACAAAAGAAATGATATTTTAAATTTGAAAATATTGGTGGTGGGATACTACATTGAAGGGTAGACTTGAGAATTGGTGGAAGGAGAGAAAAAAATTTAAAAGAATAGTTAGCTTTCATTTCTTGAAAAGATTAGGATTAAAAATGATTGAAACAGTGGAGTTATGAAAGGTTCAACAATATATTCCAAGAAAAAGAATTGGTAGAGAAGGAATTGGAGGAGTTGAACGAGAAAGTAATAAAAAAAGGTATGCTCGCTAATGATTTCTTAAAAGAGAAAGAGTTCAAGGGTAGACACGTGGAGATATTAGCCTAAGAGTAATTATATTATAGAGACAAAGCTCCATAGAATTGGCTCTCTATTGGTGATAAAAATACAATTTTTTTATTGCATTAGTTAGAGCTAGGAGGGAAAGGAATAGAATCAAAGAGATAAAACTCTCCAATGGTGAGTGCAATCTTGATTTCATAGAAATTGAAGAGGAATCTATTAGTTTCTTCCATGCTTTATTACACAACAAAGACAATGGGATCTTGAATTAGAATGAGGATATCCTCTTAGTTATACCAAACTTTTTAAGTTATGTTGATAACAAGATGTTGATTAGAGAGATCACAATGGATGAAATTAAAGTAGAAGTGCTTCAATTACACACAGAAAAAATTCTTGGACCTAATAGTATGCCTACAAAATCTTACCATACCCACTGGGAATTCATTGAATAGGATGTGTGGGAAATCGTAGAGGATTTCAGGAAAAGTGGGAAGTTTGTTTTGGATATTAATAACACCATGATTGCCTCATTTCTAGGGAAAAAAATTACCTTGATAGTAGATTATCACACAATTTCCCTCTAGAATACTGTCTATAAGATGATTTCTAAGGAAATGGCTAACTGATTGAAGAATGTGATGAGGAAAATGATCACCAAAGAACATAACACCTTCACTCTAGGTAGGGATATTACATATAGAATCCTATTGGCTATTGAGACAATTAATACAATATCTATAGAGAAAATTGGAGGTATGTTTATTAAATTATATATCAATAAAGTCTATGATAGGGTGTAATGGCAAATTCTATTGAAAGTTCTAAACTAATTTGGCTTTTGTTTAAAATAAGTTGAGTTAATTAAGATACACATCTCTACTCCTTGTTTCTTTGTCTTGGTGAATGTATCTATGTGTAATTAATTTTCCTCTTCGAATGGATTTAGATAAGGGAACCCAGTTGTTGGTGTGATGGTAAAAAAATAGGGTTGGCACAATAAGAAAGATGAAAATCTCTCATTATTACTTAGGGACCATTACATTAAAAGACGGACAATGTAAATCTAATATATCTATCCAAAAACTAGCAAGGATAAGGGCTGAAAATTCTATTGGATTTACTAGATTTGATTGGACTACCCTCTTTTTAATTTGAATTGTAAAAATGTTGAAATTAGGGTATGCACTAGAATTGATGTAAAAATGCACGAATAGTAAGATATAGTCATCATATCACGCCACAAACTTGGATCTAATTATTTTAAGAGTAATTGAACACTTGTTCACAGAAGGAGTTCCTGATTTGTCAGGATCAGAATGTTGGTCGATCGGATTCTTCACAATTTTTGCACTCCAATGGGGGATTGATTCATCACTATGAATAAAATCAATTCTAAATATTGTAACTTTGTACCTGCTCTTGTGCAAAATATTGAAGGGAAATAGGTTGGTGATAGGGGTTTTCCTTAGCCGAAACCCCATTTTTGGAATTAACCATGAAATAGAAATGAAATATGATTGAATTGCTATAATAGAAATGTTCTCCTTATGAGGGAGGTGTTCAATAATTATTGAAACACTAATTCTAAACCTCCTTGTGAATTTTTGTTTGTCTCCACACAGAATTAGGGTTTCATGAAGTCTTAAACAACATGGAACATGAATGTCAACTCCAATGCTTGAAAAAGATTGATTGCTTGCTCACTTTAATGAATTCTTGAATTGATATGTGTGTATACTTAATTATATTGAATGTATATAAAATTGAGAGGGTATACCTCCTTTTACATGTTTTTGTCAAAAAAAAGAGTTAATTTTTTGACATGAGTCGACATGGAGTCCAAATTCTTTCCCTAAGCTTGTGATCATTAAGGGGCCCAAAATTGGGTCCTAATTGGGAGGACTAGAGCACTAGGATCTCAAGTCCTAAAGGGACTAGGGTGTCATGCCTTGGTTTTTCTGAATTAGAGACAAAATATTGAGGGTAGGATGAAGTGTGAGGTGAAGATGGTGGCAAAATTTCATAGTATGAGAAGAATTAGGTCCCAGTTAGGACCTGGGGCATAAACACCAAGATGAGGGCCCAAACACAAAAAAAATTGTAAGGGAATACAATTTAGGATTCTAAATTTATCCCCCACTTTAGGAGTATGAGACTAATCATACTCTTGGAAGAGTATAAAGGTTCACATTGAAAGACTTTTATAAAGATGTTAAGGAGGAAAGACACACCAAGTTCCCAGTGGACTTTA
This sequence comes from Cryptomeria japonica, assembly GCF_030272615.1. Classification (NCBI taxonomy): domain Eukaryota; kingdom Viridiplantae; phylum Streptophyta; class Pinopsida; order Cupressales; family Cupressaceae; genus Cryptomeria; species Cryptomeria japonica. The sequence goes on from NC_081407.1 coordinate 294,781,794, forward strand.
GGTATCTTACTACTTCAAGATCAAAATAAAAGTGACACCATAAGAGAGAGAAAGAGAACCATGACTACAAGCATAGTAAGGTTCACTTACTATGAGTCATGAAAAGAAAAATACCAAAATTACCAAGCAAAAGGATAATTCTCAAAGTAAATTGAGTATTGAGATATGCAAAAGAGAAAAACATTGAGAGGAGTATATGCCCCCATGTTAAATAGATCGCGTATGCCACAATGATATCAATTGATTTAAGGTAGTATACATTTATCCAAAAGAATTGAGCATGCTATTACAATGATATGCCCCCAAGAAGGATACATCAAAGGATAATAATCACAAAACACTAAACACATAACCTGGTTCAACTTAACTTTGGGGTAAGTATGCTCTTATGATAAATAATATATATCATATATATATATTTGAATTGAATTGTCATCATCCCCAAAGAAAGTATAACCACAATGGAAGAAGGACACATGTGTCTTTTAAGTCAACATGGAAGAGACCAAAGAGGTCTCAGCACTTTGCACCGTCCTCAAGTAGATAACAAAAGGGACAACAAATAGAATAATTGAGAAACAAATAGAAGAAGGTTATAAACAAGAAAGAGGGGAGAGAGAGAATCTAAGGTCTAAATGAAGCTAATCAAGCAATTCACCTACCTCCCAATCTTGTTCAACATTATTTCAGGAAGGTGGAAAATATGCAAGAGGAGAAAATTCAAGCACAACATATGGAGATAAAACAAATTCCAAACAAGGACCATGCTCTAATGATGGATTTCTTTGTTTGTTGCTAGGAGCTAGGACTAATGCTTATGAAAATTGTTTAGACAAATCATTGTCATCATCAACATATTCATATTCATCACTTGAATCAATATTGTTAGCATGAACATAATTTTTATCCATCTCTAGGATATTTCATTGGAATAGAACATGAAGCATCATCTTTCTTAGGCATTTTACACCTTGGTGATTTAGGTTGAACTTCCTCCCTAGGGTTAGGCAAAGGATGGACAAATGGGATCATATCAACATTTGGTATCTTAACATGATGTCTTGGTTTTGGCTAAGGGTTTTGAAGGTTTAGGATCAATAGGCATAGGATTGTTCTCTTCATTTAAACTAGGATGCATGGAAGAATGTTTTTTAGGTTGACAAATAGGAGATTTTGGGTGCTTCCCTTTGTGAGTTGTAGGAGGTGGAATTGCAGTATATAAAGGAGTAATAGAGGGTATATGGAGTAGACCAAGTCCATCATGAGGAGGAAGAATAGGTATATAATGAATAAGAGGAATAAAATTAGGATCTCTAGGCTTTCTCAAGGAGACGATCATATCATTCTTCAAATTTTGATAAGATTGAAAAATAGAATCACTTCAAGGCTTAGAAGGTTGAAATTATTTATACCAAAAGTAATCAAGATTAAAATTTCCATGCCTCACCATGGGTTGATACATGATATGATTAATTGTTATGACTTTGTCATGAAGAAGGAATTTCAAACACTTATGAACAGTAGAAGGGATTACTTTTATGGAATAGAGCCAAGGATGTCCCAATTTCATACAAAATTGAATGGATGTTGGAATGATAGAAAAATTGACATCTAAGAACTAAGTACCAAACCCAATGGGAAGAGTAATGGAAAAAATAGAGGGACAAGAAAAACCATTAAAGATCTTAATCACTACATTAGATTTATCATATGTTGATGCAATTGTAAGGTATAAAGATATTATTTAGTTATCACATTCACCATACATGTTGGATCAATGAGAACCCCTCATGAGCATCCCTCGTGGGAGTATGTCGTTCATCCTCACAATCATATATAGTGGTCCATCAGGTGCTTCAATAGTATCACTAGGATCAAAGGTAATACATAACTTCTTAGAAGGTGTACATTTATCAGTAAGATTCATCACATTATTAGACTCAAGGCCAAGATCATTAGTAGAAAAGGCAAGATGCTCAGACTCAATCACATTAGTAGCATGAGAAGGAAAAGGATTAGTAAATATTTGGAAGTTTTGATTTGGAGAAGCTACAGATTTATTTTCTTGTTCATTCACACTAGCTACAGATATGGTATTGTTATCAATAAGGTCTTGAATTCTACTCCTTAGAGAATAACACTTTTAAGTGTCATGACTAGGTTGATGATGATATTGGCAAGATGCTTTGGAATCATGATAAGGTGGAAAAGGTTTGGATGTGTCAATTGGTTTTATGGGAGGAATTTTCAACACATTTTTATTCAATAATTGTGTCATAATGCTATGCAAAGATTAAGAAAGAGGAGTGAATTATTTTCTAAAATACTTGGATAAAGGAGGTACACCTGTTGTTGTGGTTGATAGCTATGTATTGTTTTTGTCATTGAACTTGATGAATCCCTTGTTAAGTTTAAACTTCGTAAAAGGTTGTTGAGCACTTTCATTCTTATCAATCGATGCCATTGACGGAGAATTTTTATTTATTTATTTTTTAATAGATAAATAGTTGCAGAGGGGCAACACCCGTTTTTATTACCCATTAAAAAATTTACAGCCTGGTTCAAAAAAGGAGCGGTAGGGGGAAAGAAATAGGTGAAGAAAACCCCCTACCATTGCTCCATAAACAATCATGGTTTGGAAAATAAGGAAAATATTGTTGATACAGAGCAAGGCCCATGGCCGTCAACCATTTTCTATCCACACCCAGTCACTATTTAAAAACCTATGCTAACAGTATTACATAACATCCTATACAAAGTTTTAATAGGCCCATGGCCGTATTCAAAAAAATAACTACCTGATAAACATCATTTATGGGGACACTAAGGTGGTTATGGTTCCCATTTCTTTCGAAACCCTTCAAAAATTTCAAAAAACTTTGTAGTCATTAACCTGGGTAGAAGTAAAACTATGGAGCCTCACCTACAGCTACTCCCAAGCCTTCGGTGATGGGGTCATCTTCCTCCTCCAAGCTCAAGTCAAGGGAACTGTGCTCCGCAGCAAGAGTGGAATCCAGAATGACAGGGCAATCCTTACCACGGGTGGCATGTGTTGCCGACTGAGCTTTATCTCTTGGGTGCCTACCATCATCAAGAATCCATGCATCTCCACTGCCAAAGCCCCACTAGTTTCCATCCTCAATATTTCCATTTTCCAAAATTCCAATGTCCCTTCGATCGACCAGGGCTTCATCTTGCAATTATTTGTGCCTCCAAGATGAAGTGAACCTAGGTTGCAAACCAACCACCTTAAGAAGGCAGGAAATGTTTCTTTCTTTCTCAGGTCATGACCTTGTCAAAGCTTCAAAGTCCAGGGAGTTCACAATGACATCATTTTTAACCTCCGCTCCATTCCCTAATCTCATGTAGAAATTTTAAGGCAAGGGGGTTATGAGATTCCCATTGGCATTGTCTAAAGTAGAGTCAATAGCCCCTAACCATCTATGTTTGAAGGTCATTTCGGTGATCTTTTTGGCCAATTGTTTGGAAATGCCCATATACAAAAGCATTGCAAGGAAGAAAGCTACAATGTCGATGTTGGTTCTATATCTATGGAAGGCTTTCTGGAATTCTATGCCCAAGACTTTCTTAATACAATGCAGAATTAGAGGGTGTTTGGAGTTGACCACTTCCAACATCCTCTTATCTATAACTTCCCCTAGGAAGGCCATCTGCTGGCAAGTTGCTTCTAGTAGGATAGGGGTTTCCATATCTTCGCAGAGAGATGAGAAAGAGATGCGGAGAATGAATGAGGGGCTCTCTTTCTTAATTTATGTCTTCTCTTCCAAAATATTGGAACTTGAGGGTGAGCTTTAATTCATGCTGCCTTAGTGTCCTCATAGATCTTGAAGATTGTGTCATTATTAAAGCCTTATGCCACTTAAGTCCTTTTTCTCAAGGCATTACATAGCAATGATAGTCATATCACGTGGCAGGGATGTTGTCATCATCGCATGATATGGATTTAGATAGTCTATCCATTTCAATATTTCCTTCCCTGTAAACATGACTAATGCGGAAATATTCCACTTTATCTAATACAACCAATATCGGCCATAACCATTGATTGAGATGCCAACTTGGCATCGATTTCTGACAAGCAACATTGATGACATTCAAGGAATCGCCTTCCAGATGAATTTTTTTAATGCCTAACTCCACCCCTAGTAGTAGTCCGCACAATGCTGCTTTGAATTTTGCTTCATTGTTCGTTGCCAGGCCAATATCCTCTACTATTTCTTTAATAAAAATTCCTTGGGCATCTCTCACAATACATCCAATACCGCTTCGGCCAGGATTTCCAACAGAGGCTCTGTCAAAGTTTATTTTGCATCACCCCTCCTCCGGAGGCTCCCACTTGACCTTCAGCCTTGGGTTGCTAGTTGCATGATGGTTCCCATTTCCAAAGAGGGCCGGGATTATCAATCCTAGAAGGGAAGTCTTTAGTTTTACATCCCATTTTGTCAAAATATTTTGTTTCAAATTTTTCTACTTAGAAGCTTCGTTCATGAGTTCAATCAGGCTTTTCTCAATTTTCCCACATAATACAAGTTGAGGCATTTCTTTGTCCTGAAAGATTCTACGATTGCGTTCTTTCCATGTTTCCCATATTATTAATGAGGGAAGGATGTTATATATATTTCCAAATAGCACCTTTTTCTGGCTTTGGGCCATATCTGGAACCACTCAACAATTCCTCTTGGAAATGGGCATTGCTATTTTAGTTTTCCCATAAAATGCCACCAACATCTATTAGAAAATTTGCAATGAAGGAGGAGGTGATCTGTGGTTTCCTCATTTTACCAGTATAAAATAGATTTGGTTGGTCCCTAGATCCCAAATTTCCTTAATCTATCCCCTATTAGGATCTTTTTTTGATATGCCATCCAGGCGAAGGACCCAACTTTAGGAAGTAGGTGTTTATTCCAAAAAAGGTTTAATGGCCACTCTTTCCTATCGCTTGCAGCTTCTTTTAACTTATAGCCAAAATATACTTTATATTTGCCATTTGTAGAACCATAGTATCAAATAATATCCTCATGTGAAGAATGACATATTAATCAATTCCTGATTACTTCATTGTATATGTCTTTGTGGACTTGATCAAGGTTTAAGGGATCCACAGACTTCCAATTCCATTTGTCACAGCCATTCTCATTTGTAACAAAACCATAATCACAGACCTTTTATCCCCAAAGGCTACAAGTTTCTCTCATTACCATCTGAAGAGCAGGATTTTGAATTAGAATTTCCTTACCCCCCAGGAGTCATGCCAGAAGGAGGCACTTTTTACATTCTTGATTTCCCAAGAGGCATGATCGCTAATGATTTCTCTGCAATCTAATATGAAATTCCAAATTGCCGATCATCTTGGAGGATTGGCAATGGTAAGTATCCTTTTGGGCTCCATTGATTCTAGGTATTTCTTTTTGAGGATCCTAGCCCATTTTTGGCTACCACCACTACATATTTCCTAGACCAATTTGGCTCCCATAGCAAGATTCATTAATGATATTTGTCTGATACCAGCTCCCCCTGCAGATTTTGGTTGTGAAACCTTATTCCAAGCAATCAATGGGAATTTTCTTTTCTCTTCCGAGCCATTCCACAAGAAGTTCCTCATGATCTTAATCAGTTCCTCTTCAATATTTGAGGGTAACCTAAGACATGCCATTGAAAAGATTGGAAGGGCAAATAAATTTTTTTTTACCATCATAAGCCTTCCAATAGATGATAGCCATTTACCTTTCCATGTTTCAAGTTTGGCCTTGTATTTCTCAATTAAATGTTTCCAATAACTAATTATGTTACTTCCTATAAACATGGGTGTTCCTATAAATTTCCTAGGGAAATTTGCCACTCTTAAATTTAGAATTCTTGAGAGTATGCCTTGAAGTATAGGGTTAGCATTGACAAAAAAGAATTCTGATTTATTCCAGTTGATTTTCTGACCTGAGGCTTTACAATAATCATCCAGACATGTTTTAATTGTCCTAGCCTCTCTTCTATTTGCTTCCCCAAAGAGGATTTTATTATCAGCAAATTGTAAATAAGTTGATTTTTCAATCCGATTCGCCACTTTAATCCCTTTCCATCGCTCCTCCATTTGAAGGGTAGAGATTGATCTGCTAAGGGCTTCAGCCATGATAATAAACCAAAAAGGGGACATAGGGTCCCCCTGTCGGATACCCCTTAATGCTGGGAAGAAACCATATGAAGAGCCATTAATTAGAACTGAGAATTTGCAAGAGGCTAAGCAACTTTCAATCTAGGCAATCCATTCTTTACACAATCCAAATTTTCTTAAAACATCTGTTAAGAATTTTCTATCCACCATGTCACCTGCCTTTAAAATATCCAGTTTGAGTATCATGTAGGAGTTCTTAGTTATCCTTACCATGTGTAAGGTTTCATGGGCAATAATTATTCCTTCAACAATCAATCTCCCTAGTGCAAAACCACTTTGCTCATCTGAGATAACATGATTGAGGAATGGTTTTAGTCTATTGGCAATTAGTTTTGTCACAATTTTGTAGATTGTGTTATAGAGTGAGATAGGCCTGTTCTTTCAAGGTTCTTCTTTTTTGGGATCAGAGCAAGAAAAGTATGGTTAATTTCTCCAAGCATGGTCATCTTTCTTCGAGATTCCTCTACTACTCCGAACAAATCCTTCTCAATGATTTCCCAAAATTTTTGAAAAAAAGCCACAGAGAAGCCATCTAGGCCTGGGGTCTTATCTGGATTTAGCCGAAAGGTTTCTTTTTTGACTTCCTCCATAGTAATTTCTCTAAACAACTCTTTATTTTGATTCTCATTAGTCAAAGGAGGAATTGAGTTTAGGATTCTATCTCTAGCTTTCTGATCGGTCTAACCAACCCCATTCATGAGGTTTTCAAAGTACACTATTGCTTCCTAGGCTATATCTTCCTGATTATTAGCAATGCTTCCATATGTTCTTATTATTTCTAAGATTTTGTTTCTATTTCAGTTGGCAATAGTAGATTTGTGAAAGAAGCTTGTATTTATATCTCCTTCTTTGAGCCATAGCTCTCTAGTTTTTTGTCTGCAATGAATTTCCTCTCTTCAAAGAATCTCATTTAGGTCAGATTTTAGACCCTTTTCCTTTTGAAACAAGGAATCATCCATTCCAAGGTTAGTGACAACATTAGCCACTTCTTCTAACTCTGTTGTGATTCTAATTTTATTCTTATGGATATCTTTGAATTGGGTAAGGTTCCATTCCTTGACTTTTATTTTAATATATCTGAGTTTCTGATTTAACTTAAAAAGCCTAGAGTGATTTTCAGGCTCTAAATCATTCCACTAATTCAATATGAGTTCCTATAGAGCAGGATCTCAAAACCACAACTTTTTAAATCTAAACGGGGCTTCTCCCAATAATTGACCTTTATCAATCGTCAAGCATATAGGGTAGTGATCTGAGCCTACCAGGGAAAGAATTGATGATTCTATCAGATGATTCTACCTCAACCAATTTCCAGCCATCAAGAACTGATCCAATCTCTCTACAATACTTGTGAAACCTGTTCTCCTGTTAGTCCAAGTAAAAGTACCATTCTTAGGTATAATATCCATTAGGTAGTTGTTGTCAACAAAATACGGAAAGTGAGGTGCCCAATCTCTATATGCCACCCTTCTTGTCTGACTCAACCAGAATAGCATTAAAATCACTAGCCAATATGCAATTTTCAACATTAGTAGACTGAAGTTTGTCAGATAGCAAATTCCACAAATCTCTTTTTTCACCAATGACTGTTGGGCCATAAACATTAAATAGATTAAAACATTCATTAGTACTTAAGTGGTTTGCTAAGCAATGTTGCCAAAATTTTCCTTCTCCTAAAAGTGATATTTTCATCGTCAATGGGTTCCAAAGCATTCCCAATCCACCCAGAGCTCCATTAGACTGCCTAATCAGCCCATTCCATTGTTTCCAAGATCTCAATCTTTTGTCAATTTCATCTTGGTGCCATTTAATTTCTTGCAACAACCATACATCTCCTTTTGTTTCATCAATTTGACACTTGATTAAGCACCATTTGTCAGGGGAATTAATGCCCCTGACATTCAAGGATAAGAGTCCCATTTTTCTTGGGGAAGGGAGTCTCCCTTCCCAACATTAAGTTTTGTTTGTCCATTTGCTGAACCTACAATTTTTAGCAAAGTCTTCCTTGATTTCCTTGCCCTTTTGCCTTTGGTTTTAATATTTGGTTCTTTCATGCTGGAGGTAGTCTTCTCAAGGCCTTTCACAACCGTATCCATGATTATTGATGCCTCTGGGCTAAAATCCTCTTCCCATTCCGAGGCAGAGGAATCAATTTCTCCCTCTTCCAAGATAGTAATCTCCTTATCTTTGTTCTGATGTTCTATAGTGGAGTTTTCTTGTGGGGATTCGATCTTGTCCTTAATTGCCAATTTAACTTCCATTCTATTCGATCTTGTCGAAGCAGCAATTTGGGATTCAATATCAATCTGTAATACTTTTGTTTGTTCCAATAAGTTTTTTAATGCTCGAGGGCACCCTCACATAAACTCTTTGTTTTGGAGGGCAATAGAAGGACATGCTGAATTAATAGGGATAGCCTCGATAAGTGGGATGTTGGGCTCATCTTGCTTGGTATCCCAGGACTCAACCTTATCAGGCCTTGGACCATTTACCTTCGGTGATTCTGTTTGTAATTCATCCACATTAGGGTGCTGCATATAGGCTTCATTTTTTAGAATTGTAACTGATACATCACAATCAAGCCCATCATGGTCTATAGAGAAACATTTGGGGCAAATATGTAGTTGATCTTCCCTATCAACTTTTTGAATCCATATTTTCCCTTGCCCATGATTTTTATTTCTCCAGGGATCTTAGATATATGCTCATTGCTGATACAGATTCTAATGAAACTTCCCCATAGTTTATCCTCTAGAATATCGTCCACTGATACAAAGTTTCCGAGGCATTTACATATATCTTTTATGAGGTCTGTGTGCTAGTAGTCCGAGGGGAAATTGTAGAATCTAACCCATAACTTACTACCAGGAAGAGGTTGGTTCTGAGGGTTGAAATTCGGCTGCCAATCAAAGATATGAACTTCAATTCCTTCAAAAAAAATAGGGACCCTTTTTCATGTTCTTCAGTTTATCTTTCTTATTCGTACATTCAATCATAAAAAAAGTCATTTGGGAGACAATTGAAGTTTATGTCCTTTCCTCGTTGAGATCTGCACCATGATTTGAAGCATCCTTTCCCCCATTTCTCCCCTCCCCATTTAGTGAAAAAGCATAATTCTTATAAATTTGACCGAGCACTTTTAATATTTAAATCATCCAAATTGATAGTAGGTCTAAATTTTTTCCTTACCAGATTAAATTGATGTCGAGGATGACTCCTGGAACTAGGATACCTCCTTCAATCCACTCTAGGGTTGGGTTGTAGGTTGGATCTCCAATGCTTGGCCTAGTCCGCTTTTGAATTTGAATTTTGCCTGAATCACCCATTCCGTGCCATCTGGTGATTTTCATTATTCTGATAATACCAATTTGGATTAGAGTGTTCCAATTCCACCCTCGAATTATAATTATTGGAGATAGGTTTCCAATTATGGGCTAACTCCGACGCAGGGTATTTCGCATTGCAGAACCAACCGTTGTTGTTCCATTTGAAACTGTTCTCTTTCTATTTTTCCTGATTAAATGATCACTAATTCCCATTCGAGTAAGGATTTCCAAAATTTATTTGAGGTTTGAGGTGTCCATTATTTTGTTTATAACTTGATCGTGGTTGCCAGGTTTTTTGCAAATTGACCTCTGTTCTATTATCCGCATGGTTTCCAAAGGTTGTTTTGGTTAGGGGAAAGACCTTAACAACATCATCACTCCATGAGCTGATATAACCCTATGCCATTCACCCTTGGATGAGGGATTCAGTCTTCTACTCCCTAAGAACTCGCATCTCCTCTGCTCCGCTCCTACTCCTGCTCACACTCACCTCCATTTCTAAATCTGTCCACTAATTACATGCAGGTTTGTGTGACCAGGTTACTACCTGATTTCTTTACTTTTTTCTTCCTTTATTCCATCTGATCTTCTTCTTAGATATTTCTCCATTTTGAGATCTTGCAATCTACTTATAGTAATCACTAACTGCTATGAATATGAGAAGTTCTACTTCTGTTTGATCTACCATTGATGAAGATTGTTCAAATTAACTCAAAGCTAATAATTATGAAGTAGTGTGCACAACTATATAAAGGAATTAAACTTAGAAAAGATAATATTATCCCTAATATATTTTTGGAAATTAGAAAAAAAAAAATTATTTGAACATCTTCATCACGCATGGGCTAATAAATTTGAGAATACAAATGTTTATATCTACCAATAAAATCAATCACTTTTTCTTTAACACCTTGCTTACAATGTATCAAATTAGTCAATGTAATCTTAGGACAAATATTATTATGAAAGCGTTAAATGAAAGCATTATCCAATTGTTGAAATGATGTAATAGAATAAAGAGGTAAAGAACAATACCATTGAAAAGCTTTATCCCTAAATGTTATAGTAAACAATTTAGCCAAAAGTCTTTAATCATAAACAAAATCACTACACAAAGTTTTAAATGTTTTCAAATGAGTCATGGGTTCACATTTTCTATTATAGAGCTCCAAATGTTTAGGGGGGATAGCATGAACAATGTCATTAGATAATGGGCTTGCGACATCAAATGTGGGCATATAAAACTTGGATTGGTTCATGTACCTATTTGTTGTTGCAAGGATGAGATGGTTTGAAATAGGCTATTAATGGTTGATTTAGTGGATGGGTTGAAACTAGACATGTTGGATTCGGATGGAAGAATAACATTGGTAAATGAAGTTGGAGGTTGAGAATAAGGAGGTGGAACACTATGATAGATAGGTATAGGAGATGACTGGGTGACAATTGGAAGACTCACGGAAGGACGGATGAAAGAGTTTTTATTAGAAATGTTTCCCCCTTGACTAATATGTGTAGGAATAAAATTTTGTGGGGAATAAGCCATGGTGTTGGATGTGAAATTGGGCACACTAGTCATCAAAGTGGCTAGAGGAATAGAATAATTTACTTGACTAGGAGGTTGAGTGTAAATAAGGGCTTCAACATAACTTTTTAGTGGTATGATAATAGTATCAGCAATATGAGCAAGGCCACACAATAAATGAACACCAATTTTATCAGTTTGAATCATTCTTTTTAATCCTTCAATCAATGGGATAACCTCACTCCCTAGGTATTGTTGAATCATCCATTGTTTAAGATTTTCAAATTCATTGTCAATGTTCTCCAATTGGTGAAAAAAACCCTAGTTAGTACTTCACCCTCATCATGAGAATTATGTAAAGAAGGGATAAATAACATCAATTGTTGGAATAGAACAACCACCCACATTGTCATGAAACAAGCCATCCAAATTAGGCTCCATATCCTTAGTAATTAAACCTTGGGAAGCCTTAATTTTACAACTTCTTCTCATGGGAATATTATAGGTAGGATGAATAGTAGTAAAACTCATGCACAAAGGAGAGAAATTTGAATTTGAATTTAAAAATTATGAATAGGAAATACATTTTTTGTGAAAATGATTGAGTAACCCATTAATTAATGGATTTGATTTGTGAATTTGAAATATTAATCCATCAATATCATAGCACAACATTCATTAAGATTAGATCTGAAAATTAATTTGAATAATTATGCAGCCCACATGATAAATTTTTGAATTAAAAATTAGGGGTTTTGTAAATTCAACCACTAAATTTTTGTAATTCAATTTGAAATTGAGATCTACAAGAGGAAATTTAAATTAAATGAATAATCAGATCTATAATAATAAATCTAAATTAGACAACCCAAAAGTTAAATTTCAGAATTAAAAATTAGGGTTTTTATGAATTTATCCTCTAAATTTTTAAAATTCAATGAAAAATTAAACTTACAAATGTAAATTTGAATTTGAAACGCATTAAAACTCAAATATGAGAACGTAAATTAGAATTGTAAGTGTAAGGAGTCGGGTTCACTAAAATGTGATGGTGAAAACTTAGGGTTTCCACCACAAGAAGGATGAATACGTCTAATTTTTAAGCAGGGACCATTACACTAAAAGAGGGTTGTAAATATAATAGATCTAGCCACAAGCTAGCAAGGATAAAGGCTTACAATCATATTGGATTTACTGGATTAGATTGGACTGCCCTCTTTTTAAGTTAAATTATACTAAAAAAGTTAAAATTGGGGTAAATGTGTTGGAATTGATGTAAAAATGCATGAAGAGTAAGCTATAGTCATTGGATCAAGCCACAAACCTAGATATGAGGATTGTAAGAGTAAAAAAACCTATTCTTAGAAGGAGCTCTTGATTTGTCGAGATCGGGATTGTGGTCGCTCTGGTCCTTTACACTTTTCGAACTCCAATGGGATTGATTCGTCACTATGAATGAAGAAAGTTCTAAATATTTCATCTTTGTACCGACTCCTACACACAATAGAGAACATAAATAGGTTGGGAATAGGGGTTTTTCTTAGGTCAAACTCCAATTTTGGAATTAAGCATGAAATATAAATTAATGATTGAATTCTAGTAATAGAAATGTTCTCCTTTTGAGGGAGATGCTAAATAATGACTGAAACACAAATTCTATACCTCCTTGTGAAGTTTTGTTTGTCTCCATATGGAATTAGGGTTTCATGAAGTCTTCAACAACATAGAACATGAATGTCAACTCCAATGCTTGAATCTTGACATTATCTATACTCCAATGCTTGAAAGAATATTGATTGCTTTCTCACTTTCTTGAATGATTGAGTTGATGTGTGCATGCTCGATTGTATTGAATGTATATCAAAATGAGAGGGGTAGACCTCCTTTTATAGTTTCTCATCAAAAATCAACTTAATTCTCCAACATGAGCCGACACGGAGTTCAAATTCCCACCCTAACCCTATGATCATTACGAGGCCCGTAATTGGGTCCTAATTGGGACAACTAGGGTGTTGGGAACTTTGGACTTGAGGGAACTAGGGAGTCATTCCCTGGCTGTGCCCAATCAGAGACTAAAAATTTAGGGAAGGAGGAAGTGTGACATGAAAATAGTGGCAAAATTGCATTAGTATGATTAAATTAGGTCCTAGTCAGGCCTTAGCACATGAATGCCAAGGTGAGGACCCAAATGTGGATAAAATTGTAAGGCAGTACAATTTAGGATGCTAATAATAGAAACACATTTGTCGTCACAGAAAGAGATAAACCTATTAATGCTTGATACAATTGTCAGACTTAGTGAATCCACAAGGGGCAATTAAGCCATATAACAAAGTTGAGTGCTACACTACACAACATAGGGAGACCAAGGGTGCACACCTTGCAACAATCCCTCCCCGGTGCAAGCGAGGGGTTTCAATGCATGATCTAGGCTTTAATACAAAAATAGAACCAAATACATGGATCATTGATTCTGGATATTCAAACCATATGAGCAGTGACTAAGACAGATTTAATAATTTCAAGAGATATGATGATGGATTAGTGAAATTTGTTAGAGAAGATGGTGTGACTATTTGAGGTATTGAAATTATTTCTATTGATGGTAAGCATAAAACTAATAATGTTTATTATGTTGAATAATTATACCATAGTCTATTAAGTGTTAGTTACATGTGTAGAAAAGGCTATGAAGTTTTGTTCAATTGTACCAGATGTGTGATTAGAAAATAAAAGACTAGTAAAAAGGTTACAGAAGGGTTTAGAATAAGTGGTATTATAGCTTGGGTCATAGGTTCAAACTCCTCACTTACACTACACAACACAAGGAGACCGAGGGCGCACACCTTACAATACTAATTTTATCATTCTTATTTGTAATTATGGTTGAAGTGATAGGAAGGTAGAATTTGGAAAGGTATCTCAATGGCTAGAGATATTGAGCTCGTTATGCATGCTCAATTCACAAATGATTCTTTCCTCTTTGGTGAGGCCTTTGTCCATGAAGCAAAGATGATTTGAGAAACATTAGAACTTGGGTTGCTTCTCTAGTTATATTAAATTTAGGTTAGACCCCCTTTACAAAATCTATATCTTATCAAAGAATATAGTTTCAATCCTAATATATGGTTCATTAATAGTATTAAAATATAAAATATCAATAGGAATTGGGTGCAGGAGTTAGTTGGTTCAGATGGCTTCCTTCTCACTAATAAGGTAGATATTAAGAATGAGGTAGTTAATTACTTCTTCACCATGCTCAACCCCCCACCTCCATTGAGCCTTCAGATGGATTTTTTATCTGAGGAGCTTCTTAGGATTGTCTGCTCTATTATTATCCATGAAGAAAAAATTAATCTAACTCACAATTTTCTAAAGAATAGGTTAAAAGTCCATACTGTTCTCTATGGGCACGTTTAAGTCCTCAGGTCTGGACTATTTTCCTCCCTACCTCTTCTAGAAATACTGGGACATTGTGGGTTAAGATGTCACCTTAGTTGCTCGGGAGTTTTTATCTTTTGCCAATCTTCTAAGAGAGATCAATAACATGCATATTTTTTAATTCCTAATAAGAATGGGGCAAACAAAATGATGAAATTCAAGCTATGATTCTTTGTAATACTCTTTACAAGATCTTTTCTAAACTTCTTATCAACAAAAGTAAACCCCATCTTAGCAAGATAATTCATGATCATCAAAAATGGTTTGTTCCTAGCCATTCGATTTTTTATGTTGTTCATCTAGTTCATGAATCCCTTCACTCTATGGAGAAGAGAAATAAAGAGTGCATGCTTCTCAAATTGGATGTTTCCAAGTCGTATGATAATGTTTCTTGGACATTTTATTCTAAGGTACTTAGAAGGTTTGGCTTTGATGGTAAATTCCTTAAGTTGCTAGAAGTGTGCTTTGGTTCACCCATGTTCTCTATTTTAGTTAATGGTTCCCTTCAAGAATTTTTCTTGTATTTTGGTGGCCTCAAGTAGGGAGACACTTTATCTCCCTATCTTTTCATTATTATGGTGATGTTTTAGGCACAAACATTGAGACTAGCATCCTTTGAGGATCCATAAAAGTAATTAAACCTTACTCTACTCTTCTAAGTATCTCCAACCAAAAATTATTGATGATACTCTTCTACTTGGGGTAGTGTTGGTGTTGGAAGCTAAAGGGTGGATCTCTATCAAGTATCTAAGTACATGAGTGTGTTTGATTTGATTATCAATTTAGATAATAGTGCTCTTATTTCATGAATGATCACCCTAACCTCTAGGCCTAAATTGCTACAGTTTTGAACTATGAGATTGGAACCATGTTGGATTCCTACTTAGGCCTTCCTCTTATGACTGGTAAGGTGGAGAATGGTATCTGTCAGGTATGATCGAAAGAATCCAAAGGAAACTTGTGGGCTATAAGGGTTCCCTCCTAAGTAATGTAGGTAAACTTTAGCTCTTCAGAGCCTTTATTTAGAGTTTCGTGGTGTATTTGTTGTCCTTATTCTATATTCCTCCTACTTGGGCTATGAAATTAGATCAAATCCAAAGCAGGTGTTTTTGGTCAAGTGTGGAATAGAAGAATAAAATTTCCTTAGTTGGCTAGGAATGTTCTACTCTTGTAAAAAATTAGGTGGTCTTTGCATCAGAATTTACCACTCTCTAAACTCTACTCTTATTGCTAAGATTTGTTGGAGACTTATTATGGAGAAGGTGGATAGGTTAGTTATTATGAAATATAAATACATGCATGGAGATAATAGTAGCCTCTTCCTCTATAGTAATGAACTTCCTAGGGGTTTATATATTGAGAACAACATCATAAAGTCCAAGACTCTGCTTGAGAAAGGTATACATTGGTAGGTGTATTAGGTTTTGTAAGGATCCTTAGGTTTTTTATTTCTCCTTGGAGTTTCAACTTACCTATTCAGCTATTTAGAATGTTTTGGTAGATAGATTCAAAACTCTTTTAGTGAATTATTTGCTCCCTAGCCCCTTTCCCCCCAAATAGAAATTTTATTTCAAGGAGTTTGTCCCCTTATTGTAAACAACTTCTTAGGATTTTAAATAATTTTAGATTCCTCAAATTGGATGTGAAGGATATGTTCATGTGCACTAGAGTAGTTCTAAGGATGGACAATACTCTGTCAAATTAGGTTTTTAGCTTCTCCTTCATCCCCCTCCTTCCTCTTTCAATTCGTTGTATATTTGAAAGTTGAAAATGCTCCCTAAGGTTTTCTTTTTTGGGTGAATTTCCTATCCTAAAAGGATGTTGACTATAAACAACCTTAAGAAGAGAGGATTGTAGATGGTGAATAGGTGTGTTCTTTGTGAGATGGCAGAGGGAAGCATCAACCACATTTTGTTGCATTGTCCCTTTTCTTGATTTATAAAAAAAAATATTAATAGATTATTCTTTATTTCTTGGGTGTGGCACCTAGACCCTAAGTTGGTCTCTTCCTGATGGACTCCCCCATCCCCCCATCTTCTTATTTGTGAACTTTGGGGGTAGGCCTTCCTCCATATGAGCTAGAGTTTATGAAAAGAACACATCAATAGAATCTTTAGAGACCATAAGACTCACTGAGAAGTTGTATCCTTTTCTCTTATTAACCAAGATTAGGATAATATGAAAGACTTTGGTAAATCTAGACACTCCCACCCTCTCTCAACTTTAAACTGGAATATCACTTGTAACTAGGAGCTGATAGGTCCATCCCTTCAAAAATTATCTTCTCACCTATTGGTTTAAAAATAGTATTAAATGGTCCTCCTACAATATTGTTTGGTCGAAACTTAATTTTGATGTGTCTTCTAAAGGTAATATGGGTTGGGCTAGTGGGGGTGGGGTCATTAGAGATTTGAAGGGAAATATCATGGTGGCCTACATGGAAAATTTGGGCTCTCAAAAGCCTAATTGGGAAAACTTAATGGTGGCTTTCTTTGGCATCACAATTGTTAAAGACAAAGGTTACCAACAAATCATTATTAAAGGTGATTCAAAAAATGTAATAATGATATTGCATGAAAAATTGAAGCTAGGTTCCAAGACATGATTGCTACACTTCGCCACATTAAATACCAACATACCTTTCAAGAAGGAAATAAAATTGTTTCCAGATTGGCAAACTTAGGTCCTTTTACCGAGGGCTATAAAACCTAGACAATGTTACAATAATTATCTGAGGTTGTTCATGCTATGATCGTTGAAGAAAATAATCTTGATGATATTTAAAGATTTAAATATTTCCCTTTTAGTCTCTTTCCTAGCCACATTGTACTATAATTATTTATTGAAAAGGATCGGCTTTGTTAAATCTTGTGATAGATACACTTTTAGAAATACCACCCTTTGTTTTCTCTTCCCCAAAGATGATTTTAGCTATCCATCTCTTATTCCTATACTTGGTTTTACTATGCATACCATGGGTGGGGACCTCATCTGGATGAAACCTTATAGTTGTGACAAGCTTAAAAATAATATGTTTTTTGGAAAAAGGTGGTGGAAGGAAATTTGGCGACCTATGTGGAAGGAAAGAAGAGGTTCAACCCTACCCTGTCTGAACAATTTGTCAAATATTGGGATGATGGTAAAGTTAAGGTGTGTGGAGTGAAATTAAATATGTCTATGGAGATTGTTACAATTGATGTAGGTCTGGTGGTTGAGGGCATGACCTTCACTAAGAAATTGAAGGATAATTACAAAGAAGATTTTAAAAGGTTCTTGAAGCCAGGAGAAAATGTGGCCCATTATCAGAGTGGTTTCAAGAGGAATTGTTCTCATTGTGTTGTCATTGATGTCAACTAGTATAGGAGGGCTACCAATATAAGAGATGTGTGTGCCAAACTGTCATGTATGCATACATGATGTGATATCTTTAAAGTCACCTAGTGATATCTTTAAAGTCACCTAGTGATATCTCTTATGATGTTAGAGCGTACTTTTAAGAAGACATATTAGAGCCTTCTTTTCTAAAGACATAGCTTATGATGTTAGAGCTTGCACTACGGTAGAATTGATTCCTAGTGGATCCATTAAGAAACATTCCACTTAACTTGTTGAAACCAAGGACCCATTGACTAAAGTAATTGTAAAATTTAGACTTAGAATGCGTGTGTGGACTATTTCATTTTTTAATGTTGTGGACATACTTATTATTCAAAAATAATTTAAACATTTAATCTTAGGATTGACATGTCATTATTTAATGTTGTGGCTTATCTTGTTTTTTAAATAAATTATAGAACTTAATATTAGGATGCACCTATGGACTATCTCATTATTAGTACTTGTGTTGAACTATTACTATTGCAATCACTATTTATTAACTACGTGTAATATTGAAAAGATCTTGGGACCAGTTAGAATGTATTATTTTTCAAACTTAATTATTAAATTAATTTTTTGTATAGTGTCTGTGGATATTTTTTAAACTTTTAAAATTGACAAAAATAATTTGTGGCTATTTGAGTGGCCAAAATAATTAGATCCTAAGTGGATTTCATGGATCAACTACACATTAATCTTGGTGTGAAGTTTAAGGAATAAATATACCTCACAATGCGAAACTTATCTTAATTTCTAGTTTTATAGGTCTGTCATGCATTGAAGTGGACATAGATTTGCATTTGTATTATGTTACATAATATACTATTATTTAACAAAAAAATAAAATTACACAACTTTATTATTTAATATGATAATTATAACTATTATAGTCCACCAATTTTTTTCTTTTAAACATAAAAATATTGATATGTCAAAATACAATCGAAAAAGTTGAAAATAAATAACATATAATGAACATAAATATAATTTAATTAAAATATTAAATTAAATATTACATATTATTATTATTATTTGATAGCTAAAAATGGAGAGAAAAAAAGAAGAAGAAAATGTGAATCAACAGAAGGCAGAAAAATATATGAATTTACAAAAGAAAGAAGATGGAGATTGTGAAACTATCAAAATGGGAGGAGGAAGAGGTGAACTACAAATAAATGAGAAATGCTTCTGGATAGAACACATTTATTATCAAACAATTGACTTGATAGATGAAATCTCTAGAAATCTGGAATCTCTAGAAGATTTGACAATCATTTGTAGGTTTATTTGGCCTAAATAAATTCGTGCAAAAATAAGGGTTTGGATTGAAAGTTCTTGGAATATAGAAGTGATAATCAAATTTATGCCAAAAGGATTCTTTATTGTTATTTTTTCTAGTAATAAATAATGGGAGAAGGTGTTGCAAGGAGGATTGAGGTTGATGGACAATTACCCATTGTATATGAAGAAGTGGTTCCATAATTTTAACCCACTCACTGTAGATCCATATGACTCACAAGTTTGGATCCAATTGTATGATTTTCTTATAGAATATTGGTCTAAAGAATGTCTAGAAAAGGTCAATAGATCATTATGGACATTAATCAACATTTATGCAAACTTGGATAATGGTGATTCATACCTCTTTGCAAGGATCAAGGTGGTTGCAGTAAGACAAATACCAAGTGATGTTAGGTTTTGTGTTGGTGATCGATGTTAGAGTATTCAGGGCTTTACTTGATTAATTAAACCATATTTGTTTAATTATTTAATTTCCCTTTATCTCTTTTACACTTAAGCTAACATTAGGTGCATAATAATTAATTCTTTTATTAATTATTATGTGCAAGCCTAGGTTTTCCTTTTAGGGTTTCTTGACCTATTTGAGGTTGTATTCTTTTCCTTTGTAATAATTTCATTATCACATTACATATTTTGTGAATATTGAGCTCTCATCTTTTGAGCATATTTTTTGTGTATTTGTTTTTCTATTATTGCTTAATTGCATCTCCTTGTCATAGGTTATTCAGCTTCGAGAGATCATTTGGGCTCATGTTGTGTTGTATTACTCAACTCTCACGTGGTATCAGAGCTTCAGATTTGTATCTATCTATTCTTGTTTTGAGAATTTTTGCTTCAAAGCAGATCTGGGGTTTCAGGAAGTTTTATTATGCACCTAGGGAAAGGCCTTTTTTCTGAGCACTTTGGGCCTAAACAAACCTCACCATCATGCTTAGAAGGCCCAAAAACCCCTATAGTCATATAAAACTTTCTTAGTTCTGACTCCTGAGCCTCTGGGGGTATTTTTTCTCCAGTATCAGGCCATACGGCCCTGACATGCAATTCGAGGAAAAAACATTTTAAAAAAATGCCTTCTTATGGCATGGAGGCCAAATGATTTTTTGTTTGGAAAAAAAATTAGAAACAACAAAACAAAAATCAAAAGGCAAAGTGTTTTTATAAAAAATCAAAATCTTTTTTTGGAGAGGTTTCCCCATGGTACGCGGGGTACCATGGGCCCCCTAGCTCCACAGGCCCCGTAGCTATCAGAGCAGGCCACTCCTCTGGCCTCACCGGTGCCCACTCTCTAGCCCCCACTGGACCTTGCACTTCCCACCATCAGTGCTTCCCTGACCCCCGCTGGCCCCGCATTCCTGACCCTCGTCGGCCCCCTGCGCTCGCCACTGCCGACCTTCTACCCACTGGCCCTTGCTCTCACCGCTGTCGATGCTTCCCTAACCCACACCAACCCCGCGAACCTGGCCACCACCGAACCCCTATTCTTTCTGTCGCCGACCTTCTACCCACTGAACCCTGCGCTCGCTACCACCGGTGCTTCCCCAGCCCCCACCAGCCCTGCCTTCCTAGCCCTCATCGGCCCCCTACGCTCCCTCATGACCACCTCTCCTCCGATCGCTGCCAGCCTTCCCCGCCCATACCCGCAGCTAGTCTATAAAACACAACACCTCCACCTGATCACCACAGCACCACCCGCCCACCACCGGAGCACCGCCCATGGGGCACCTCTGCCCGACCCTGCCCCCGTTGCACCTCCCTCTTGCCTTTTTTAGGGGGGGTTCATTTATTTGCCATAACTTGGGCAAACAGAGTCATTTTTTAGAAAATGAATAGGCGTCAAAAATTTGGTTCCGAGCCAGACCTAGGGGTGTTGGAATTTTTTTTTCCAATTTTTCTATTTGACTGTGTTTTTTTCTATTCAAAGTGGGGTCTCTTTTTTGCTCTCCGAGAACCATAAAATGAGAATCCAAACTCCGTTTTTGGAAAAAATTATATCATTGGAAAGCTTGTTCTATGTACTTTCCATCCATATGGGTTTTCTTTCCAGATTCCTCTCTAGGAATATTTTAGTTATTTTTTTGCTTTTTAGCACTCTGGTAAATATCTTGGTTGTTTCAGGGCTTGTGATCTCTTCTCTGAGTAGGATGTCTCATTTTTGGTTTTTCTTTTTGTTTCCAGTTTTATTATCATTTTAGCATTTCATTTATGTAAATAAGCTGAGATAAAGTGCCATCATGCATTGTTTACTTGGGATCTTTCACATCTTGTGCCTTATTGTACATGCACTACTTATAAAGTGCCATGAGGGGGTTGATGTTTGCCTTTTGTTTTCCATCTAAGTTTTTCCAGTGAGTGTTTCATCCACAACATTCACCTCATGTTCTTTTAAGTGAGTGTTCCTTCCATGACACTATGTACTTTCTTTGTGCCTTCGATGTTCCTGGTTCTTCATCGTGTAGTTCTTGTTGGTCATTCTTTTCAGTGTACCTATCCCTCTCCCTCTTCAGCATTATGGGGAGGTTTGTCCTGTTGGTTCTAATGCTTCTTTGGTTCAATTGATCAACTCTTCAAACTTTGGTTTCTCATGCCATCTATATCTTCGAGTTTAGTTGTTTTCCTTTGTTTGCCTTTTGATTTGAGTAGTGTCATTTGAGGGCACTCATACAGATTATAGTCTTCTCTACCTGGTCATGTTCTATTTTAGTGGAGGCTCTTCAGATCAACAATTATTCTTTGACAGTGTTTGCAGGGTCTTCATTCTTCAGTGATTCTTCTTGCCTTTTCCATCTCTATTTGGAGTAGAGTTTTTTCTCTCGTGGTTTTCTCTATTTCTCCGGTTCATAGAGATTTGGTTGTATTTGGGTACCTGATCAGGCCTTGTAGCTGGGACTCATCTTTCTTGCTTTCAGTAGTTGTTCTAGGTTTTAGCTTCTCCCTAAGTCTAGCTTAAGGGGGGGGGTGTTAGATTATTCAGGTCTTTACTTGATTAAATAAACAATATCTCTTTAACTATTTAAGTTCCCTTTATCCCTTTTACACTTAAGCTACCATTAGGTGCATAATAATTAATTCTTTTATTAATTAGTATGTGCAAGCCTAGGTTTTCCTTTTAGGGTTTCTTGACCTATTAGAGGTTGGATTCTTTTCCTTTGTAATATTTCCATTATCACATTACACATTTTGTGAATATTGAGCTCTCATCTTTTGAGCATATTTTCTATGTGTTTGTTTTTTTTGTTATTGTTTCCTTGCATGTCCTTGTAATAGGTTATTCATCTTGCAATGATCATTTGAGCTCTTGTGGTATTCTATTTCTCAACTCTCACAATAGACATTGGATTCAAAAATTGGAAATTAAAAAGGGAAAGTTTTTTTTTCTTTAGTGTATTCAAAGAGATCATATGAAAAATGATTGTAAAATATCGCCAAAGACAATGGAGAAATGGATTCCTAAAATCACAAACCTTAAGGAAAATTTGGGAACATATGCAGAAAAGGAAAGAGTAGTTCATAAGGGAAAGGAAAATTCGATTCAAAGAGGTTTGCATGAAATGGAGAAAGTTGATGAAACTAATGGGAGTAGAAGACATGAAAAAAGATGGCTCTCCTAGAGGATTAAAAGATTAAACTATTAATTAGGAGAAAACAAATACGGATTTACATGAGGGAAAGGATAATGATAGTGAGGAAGAATGGGAAATAGATGAAGAAAGCACATAAAATGACGAGTTGGCAATTATGAATCCAATATGTATCAGTCAAATGATGGTGCAATTGTTGGGAAATGAAAATGAAGTTAGGGAAAGGAAATCAAATAAATAAAAATGAGAGGCTTAAACAGGTGAGAAAGGATTTGGGAGCATGTAAATTTTTTTGAAAAAATCCAACTGCGTGAAGGCCTCCCTTGGAAAGAAATAAGGCTCCTCACGTGGAATATGATGCACCTTTTGGCCCATAATAAATGAAACTTAATCAATTACCATTTGGATAAAATTGCAATAGGTATTGTGATACTCCAAGAAACCAAAATATGCTTAGATAAAGGGCTCAAATTCGTTAATTATTATCATGGATGCGAATGATCATTTGTAGATGCACAAGGCAACTATGGACGCATGGACATTTTATGGAATCTAGATACAATGTTCGTAAATGTGGATATGATGAAAGATAACTAGATGATGTGTAGGGTCAAGTGTCGGGTTTCAAATGAAGAATTATTGTTAATTAATGTCTAAAAACAAACTAAAATAGAAGAAAAAGGAATTGCTATGGAGATCCATCCCATGTGTCTTTGACGATCAAAACAAAGATAAAATAACCCTTGGTTGGGACTTCAACATGATTTTAGATTTATGTAAAAAAATTGGAGAATTAAAAAGAAGTAAATCGATCCATGATATATTTTAGAACATTTATTGAGAAAGTGCAAGCTTTTGACTTCATCGGGAAAAAATATCTTACACATGGACAAATAGAAGAGAAGGGCTCACCAACATATTATAAAGGATGGATAGGTTTGTTCTTAGAGGTAGTTGGGTAAAAGATTATATTGCATGGTTTGCATCCATCCTTCCTTTATCGATCTTCGACCATTATCCGATGTAGCTAGAACTGAAAGATAGCAGGAAACAAAATAAATGATATTTTAAATTTGAAAATATTTGGTGGTGGGATACTACATTGAAGGGTGTATTTGATAATTGGTGGAAGGAGAGAAACACTTTTCAAAGAATAGTTATCTTTCATTTCTTGAAAAGATTAGGGTTAAAAATAAATTGAAACAATGAAGTTGTGAATGGTTCAACAATATATTCCGAGAAAAAGAATTGGTAGAGAAGGAAATGGATGAGTTGAATGAGAAAGTAATTAAAAATGGTATGTTAGCTGATTATTTCTTAAAAGAGAAAGAGTTCAAGAGTAGACATCTAGAGCTATTACCTAGAGAGTAAGTATACTAGAGAGACAAATCTCCAAAGAATTGGCTCTCTATCGGTCATAAATTCAATTCTTTGAAAAAGAACAACTCTGATTACTTGACAACTAAGAAGAATTCGTATTACAAATTCCTTTTTTGGTTGTTTCCAGATATAAGAAAAAAAGAAAAAAATGCCTCAAACCTTGATAACCTTGAATATAATCAGAAAACACATCAAACACATGTGGGAAATCGGGGAAATTCAAATAGCACAAGATTTTGATGTCAATGCTTATGTAATGGAAAGTCTTAGGAAGACAGAGGATGAAAAAAGAAATAAACTCGCAGAACTTTGAAAAATAAAAGAGGAAAGAAGACAATGAAAACAAGAAAGACAAAAGATGAAAGAGAAGAGATTGCAAAAATTACAATTGGTGACTACTCCAGAAGAAGTGAAGAACCTGCAAAGGGCATTCAAGCTAGAAGATGAGCAGAAATGCTTAGAGAGAATGAAAGAACTAAAGAAAAGGTTCCAAGAGCACAAAAAAACAATAAAAGCTAGACAACTTGAAAGACAAGCTGCTCAACAAGCTGAAAAACATAGACAAGAGAATGAAAAACAAGAAAAAAAGAAACTCTGAAAAAAACTTTGTCAGGATTTTAAACTTGCAAAGAAAATGTAGGGCTTAAACGTAACACTGCTAATATCGGCTAGGAGCAGGTAATCGTAAGACCGCTAATATCAGTGATATTATCATAGCTATAATTAAAGAAGAAACACCTAATATGCCTCTAGAAGAATCAGAGGTAGTTAGAGCCATAGTTATACGTACGTAATGATAATACGATCTGATTAGAATGCAGTAGTTGTCATTGATCAGAAAAGAAATCCAAGAGGAACTCGAGTTTTTGGTTTAGTTGCTGAGGAATTAAGAGAATTGAACTCCACCAAAATAATCTCATTGGCTCCTAAATTATTATAAATACTGATAAATTATGTAGATGTGATGTTAGGCATATTCCTAAAAAAACGATAAACATGGCTTTATATTGTGCTTGTAGATTCTTAAGCATTAGTTCACCATAGGTAATGATACTATTGCTAATATAATGACTTATATAAGAAATGTTGATATGGTAAAAAAAGAAACTTGTTTGAGTAGCAGCTACTATTATTACCGAGAACATCACAAGGATTCTTCCCTTTCCTCCCGAATTACTTAGTTCTTCACTTTAATAAACTAAGGATCCCTAATAAATGAGAGTGACAACAAAAGTAAGAGAAAAAGAGACATGAGCTGATATATGTTCTAGAGTTATAAATATCATAATAAACCCATTTATTTTATTTCATATAGGATTTGTTTCGTAAGAGAAAGATAAAATTGACTGATATGTCATCAATTATATTAACATAGATCAAACAATGATAGTAATTTACTATATAGGTACTCCAAAAATAATATATGGATATATGTATATATATATGGAAGGGATTGAACCCATAGTATCTTATTAACAAGAATGATGCCACTTGGATTCAAACCGAGATGCTCTAGCACTATTTCCTAAGAGCAACGTGTCTACCAATTTCACCATAGCAGCTTGATATTGTTTAGTTACTATATTAGACTATTTTTCCCAAAATTGTCAATGCAAATATTTATAGAATAATATTTTTTCTATTGAATGTCCGAATTGATATTAAATAGAAAAATGCAATGATGGTTGTTATAACAGAGTATAACGCAGTTTGGTAGCATGCCATCTTGGGGTGGTGGAGGTCGTGGGTTCAAATCCTGCTACTTCAAAAGCAACTGTAAACAAGATTGTGTAGATCTACTATATTATTGAACATTAATATATTCTTATTCACCCCAAAGGTTTCTACGGGAGATGCATTTATTTGCATGTTCCCGTAGAAAAAACACAGCTCATTAGTAATAAATTTGTAGAATCTAATTATTTGTCCCAAAGCTTTCTATGTGAGATGCATTTATTTGCATGTTCCCACAAAAGCAACACAACTTATTAGTAATAAATTTGTAAAGGAATCTAAGTAACTTCGTAAATACAAAAACTAATTTTTATCTTGTATAAAAATAAGAAAAAATAGAATAAAATGCCAAATTAAAACAATCTTTAGCTTTATAAAGAAATTTAGAAGCTAAATGATATAATTTAAACTTTAGCCAATCAGGAATCCCAAAATAAAGTCCACAATTTTTTCCTAGCGGCATGAAAACCCCCTAGATGCTATAAACCGCCCAACAAGACTTGCCAGAATTCTTTACTTTTTGCCACCGAGTTGGTTCATATTTGTCTAAATAATGTATAGTTTCTTCTAGCTTAGTTATAATTTTAGAACAAACAGTTCTTATCCATTTCTTTTTTGAAATAGATCTTATTCTTTTATTTTTTGAAAGATAGTTTTTCAATTTCATTAGAATTTTTCTAAGATTTTTTCTTATCATTTCATTTTTTAGAAGAGAATCTCTGCTTTCCATTAGAAATTTTATAAGTTTATGCCTAAAAGAACTTATCAATTTTAGAAGAGAATCTCTACTTTCTATTAGAAATTTAATAAGTTCATCCCTAAAAGAACTTAATTTTATAAGTTTATCCTTAAAATAACTTATCAATTTTATCATTTTTGTAAGAAGTTCATTGCACGTGGAGCGGCTGGAAGGGAAAGATGAACTTATGCTATGAAAATTATTCTTTATTTTTAGCTCTACCTGATTTATAGGTTCATTTCGTTCAAAAACTGGTGAATGCTTCGTACCTGATAAACTTTTGGTCGAAATTGTCAAATATTGAAGAATCTCTCTTATTGAAACAAAACTTTGTTTTGTAAAATAAAAACTATTTTCCATGTGTTCCCAATGTTCTATTTTAGGATACATGCGTACCCTCAACATAATAGATCAACTACCATTACTAGTATTCCACCGAAATCGTTTCATGCAAATTAGATCCTCTACTCGATAATGAGGCCAAAGAAAACGTCTGATTTTCGCTCTTGTATCTATGCAAAGAGGTTCATATTTTTCGATGAGACCTTCTTCATTTAGTATCTCTTTACAATTTAATCATATACTTTGATCTATAGGGGTTTCTAGATTCAAAAGATTTAAAATTTGAAATTCTCTACGAC
The DNA here is from genome assembly GCF_030272615.1 of Cryptomeria japonica. NCBI lineage: Eukaryota > Viridiplantae > Streptophyta > Pinopsida > Cupressales > Cupressaceae > Cryptomeria > Cryptomeria japonica. The sequence continues at coordinate 294,809,025 of NC_081407.1, forward strand.
GTCTTGGAAGAAGAATATCTTCGAAAATAAAATAACTTGAAATTTTTTCATTGACATCCTCAATAGTTTTTCTTTGTCTTCGTCATTGAGATCTATCAAAAAGTTGAAATCTATCAAAAATATTTACATTTATTCTCTTCTTCTTTAGTTTTAAGAAGAGACTTGTGATTTTGCATATCAAAAATTGGTCATTAAAGTACCCCGATACAAGTGGCATAGATCTTCGCCTTTCATTGGTAAAAATTATCAAAAACGCATTCTTTTTATCCTAGAAAAAACTCTTGAGATACAAAATAGTTTCCAATAAATCCAAGTTGAGCTCTTTGTTTTCCAAATAGGGCGTAGTTAGCTGGGCTACAACAACTTCATTACAGAGTTTCTTTTTATCTAGAAAATAGGACACATTTCTTCCCTTGGAAAGCCAAGGAGCAAGTGGCAGTTTTTCGAGCTTGTATTTCATTTTGCAAATGCAAATATTTTTTGCCATTTATCGATACGATAATTTATCCATTTTTTTCTTTAATCTTTGGGGGTTTTCTTCTTTTCCCCCTTCCTTTTCAAAGCATTTACGACCTCTTGGATCTTTGATTTCTTGTTAATTTGCTCCTTTAGGTCTATTTTTGGTTTCTGATGTGATGCCTACCTTTTTATTTTTATTAACACATCCAAAATCCACTTTTGATTTCAACTCATCCCATCCCTTCTTATCACCTTGAGAATTTTTCTTCACATCGCATTTGAAAAAAAATAAATTGATTTCTATTTGCAGTTTCTCTTTCTTTGTATTTATCTTATCATAATTTATTTTACAATGATAAATATTTCTAAAGTCTCGAACTATAAATTCATTTATTTTCTTTGCAAGTTTAAAATCTTGACGAAGTTTTTTTCGGAGTTCCTTTTTTTCTTGTTTTTCTTTCTCTTGTCTATATTTTCAGCTTGTTGAGAAACCTATCTTTCAAGTTGTCTAGATTTTATGGATTTTATGTGCTCATGGAACCTTTTCTTTAGTTCTTGCATTCTCTCTAAGTGTTTCTACTCATCTTCTATCTTGAATGCCCTTTTCGGGTTCTTCACTTCTTCTGGAGTAGTCGCCAATTGTAATTTTTGCAATCTCTTCTCTTTCATTTTTTGTGTTTCTTGTTTTCGATGTCTTTTTTCCTCTTTTATTTTTCAAAGTTCTATGATTTTATTCCTTTTTTCATCCTCTCTCTTCCTAAGACTTTCCATTACATAAGCATCAACATCAAAATCTTGCACTATTTGAATTTCCCTGAATTCTCACATGTGTTTGATGTGTTTTCTGATTATATTTGGAGTAAAAAGGTCATCAAGGTTTGAGGAATTTTTCAATTTTTTTCTTATATCTGGAAACAACTGAAAATGGAATTCATAATACAAATTCTTCTTAGTTGTCAAATAATCATAATTGTTCTTTTTCGAAGAATCGAATTTCTTCTTTTTTGAAGAATCAAAATTCTTTTTCCTCTTCTTCTTTGAGTACCCAAGATTGTTGATCTATTGAAATTTGGTAATAGATTGATAATCTAGTTTTGGTATGTATTGAATCATAGGTTCGTGATTATCTTCTTTCGAATGATCTTGATAACTATAAGCAAAAAGCTGATAGCTGTGACGCTTGATGCAGTTTTTGAACCACCTCAAAAAACACGCAAATAGTTTTTCTCCCAAAATGGATGCAAAGTCATTCCACCCGAATTGGCTACTAATATTTTTTTTGTTTTTCTGCAGCATTATTCTGTAGCCAGCACACCATTTCAACCACTTCTTCCAGTCCTTAACAATCAACTCTCAAGGATCGTTACAATTCAATAGTCCTTACGAGTCCAAAAAGTCCTTGACATTTTGTTTCAAGAAAGGAAATGATGCTCTAGATTTTAATAAATCCTTCACATAGGAGCCTCTCATGCTTATTACATGTTACCATATCTTGTGAAATACATATGCCTAAGATATTTTTGGGGTTTCCTTCTTTTTGATAGAAGGGTTTATATTTCTATTTGGAGTGAATCTTTTTTGAATTGTCTCAATATTTCTACTCAATTGGACATAAAATTGTAAATTTGACTCGATGGGAGTCAAAATACTTATTTTGAGATCGATAAGCACTAATTTTGCCCTTAAATGAAAAATTTCATAAAGTAAGGCATTTTCTTCCAAATGAATCAAACGCTCTTGTTTTGGAAATAGAACCAAAAAATTTTATTCGAATTAACCCTTTTTTCAATCTGGATTTTATGTCAGCAGCTTCATTCATTCGATTTTCGAAGTTAGCACACAATTTATTATGAATATCTTGATTCAACAAATATTCTTCATTCATTTTCTTGATTCGCTCATTCATTGTAATTGTCCAATTGTCCGGATCTGCGAGATCCAAATCTGCTTTGGTCTACATTGAAAATGGTTATAATGGATCTTCCATTATTTCCAAATAAAATTGAATATTCGATGTAGGGGTGTTTCTAATCATTAAAGAAGGCTTGTCATTCGTTTGAATATTTTTTGGCCTAGTATCTTGCCGAATGTTGATCTTTATCTTTACTCTTTCTGAGCAAAGGAGTTTTATCCATTGGCAGATAGGTTTCATCCATTCGATAATATAATGTATCCTTTCGATAATAGCTTGTTCCTGATGAGATGTAGAATTCAAAATCCATTTGCCAACAGGTCTCCAAAAAGAAGGAACTTTTGTTGGATTACCAAAAGCTAGTTCATTTTTTGTTCCATACACATGGATAAAAAACTAGTTGTTTTGTTGTCAGAGTCAGTAGATTGGGGGGTAGATTCATACCAAGGTTTCAAGTGAAAAGGATATACAATATTGATTTGAATACCTTCTTTTAGGTAGTCTTTCATCCAATCTTTGGGCACGTCGATATCCATCAATTCATATCCATCATAATTCCATTTAATATAAAATTCCCTATTCAAATTGGACCAATCCCGCTCCCATTCGGGAGCCTGAAATAATAAAACACGAGAAAAGTTTTTGGCTATTATTAATGAGGGGAAATATAATATTTTTCGAAGATATGTATGTGTGAATAAAACACTCGCTCTGAGATAGTGAAGCAATTCCTAATCGAAGCCTTGCTACATTTGACAATGATGATTTTCCTCTCTCTTTTGCTTTCGATCAAGATATTTGTCAAAATATATTACCAGTCTTGAAATTGAAATATCTTTTTTGATTTCCCTTTTAAGATTTGGCTTGCGATGTGGCTTTTGAATCATTTCTTTAGTCTCTCGAAAAGACTCGACTGTGGTCGAGGTATCCAATTATTGACCACTGATACTTTTTGTCTTTGAGAATGGACAACTCCTTTGACTAAAACTCTAGAAAAATATCCTTCATATGGATAACTAAAGACATGGATGTCTTTAGTTATGAGGTACTCCTCTGCTTTGTCCTCCGCTTCTTTTGCTATTCCTTGTTCTGGTATTTGCTCTTGTTCTTCTGATTGTTGTTTCTCATCTTTGAACCATTGAAAGAAGCCTTTCAGAATTCCTTGTTCACTCTTTTTTTGTTCATCTTTAGGCTCTAATTCTTTTATTTTCTCAAAGGGTTTAATAATAATTAAATGTCGAGCCCTTTTTGGACGAGTTTCTAGACAATCTTTGACACACATAATATCATAAATGCCCAATATTATGGTTGAGGATCATTTAGGCACAATGCACCTATTAAAGTCTTAGATTCGAGGTTGATAATCATTAACAATCACTTTCTTCTTCTTCAATTCCATGAATTTGAGATAAAGGGCATAGAAATAAAAAAAATATTGAAAATCTTGGTCAAGTTTCTTGTTGTTTCTCTTTTTAGAGTTTCCCTTTCTAGAAGGAAGATCCTTATCCGAAATCTCCTGAGGGATCTTTTTAGTATCTATACAAACCAAAGAATTTTGTAGTTCATCTAAGCTCATTAAAATAAATCAGTCATAAAGTAAAGCCTACTCCGTAGGAAGAATGCTAAGAAGCAATTCCGATTTCATACTGGTGGTTTTAAGCAAAATCTAAAATAAATATTGAATGAATATTTTTTTATTGCAAGAAGCGATTTCTTTTTCTATCTATCGTATATGGTGGACCTTTTTGTTAGAGTAAGAACAATAGAAACGAAGAAATCAATAATATATTTTTCTTACTTAAATACAAGGTCCAATCCCTTGCCTACTTGGAAGGTGCCTAACTAAAAAGAATTATGGTTGGGAAGGTTAGAGTAGAAAAAGCCATTGGAATCTATATTTATACACTATAAAATTAAGTTTTATTCTTAATAAACCAAACAAGAAAATGATTGATCAAAAAATTGATTAGTCATTTATGAAGAATCAACTTCAATGACCAGAATTAAACGTGGATATATAGCTAAAAACATTGGAAAAAGATTCTTGCATTTGTATTAGGCTCTTGGGGAGCCCATTCAAAACATTTTAGGGCTTCGAACCAACAAAAGAGTGGAGCTTTATTTTCCAATCACTGAGATAGACTTAAGCGGAAGAGAGATTTTCGTTGTTTGTGGATTACTCAGATTGATGTAGCATCCCGTGCAAATGGAGTTTCTTATAATAAATTCATGCAATTTTTATACAAAAGGCAGTTGCTTATAAATCGTATAACACTTGTGCAAATAGATGTATTAAATAATAATTGCTTCTCTATGATGTTCAAAAATATTCTTGTGTCATGAAATAGTTAAACCCAAAATCCCGGGGAAATTCTTCGAGAAACTAGAGACAATACAAAAATGAGTTCGGACCCACTTAGATAGTTCAATTATTCATTTTTTAATAATCCTTTTTATTTATAGAATTGTTAGATATCCCTGCTCCGATTAAATGTAGGAGCAAGTTGGCTCTAATTACTTTTCATTTTTAAGAAAGAAAAGGTATCAAAGATAGAATACGAGCTTGTTTAACAACCCTAGCTATTAAGCGTTGTTGTTTCAACATTAATCGATTCATTCAGCAAGATAGTATTTTTCCTTGCTCACTAATAAATAGATTAATTAAGATAATATTTTTATAATCGATTTTCTCTCCAGGCCGAATCAGTGATAGACGTTTTCGCAAAGACTGGCGATTTGGGAAAAATCGCTTAGATGTATTTCGAAAAGATGGCTTGGATCTATTTCAAAAATATGGCTTAGATCTATTTCAAAAGTATGGCTTAGATCTATTCCTAAAATATGGCTTAGATCTATTCCAAAAAGAGGGAGATGTATTATGAAAAGATGTCTTCATTTTATTTATAGTTTGTTTTATGAACCTTTCAAATACTTTATTTTAAAAATATGTCGAAAAGAAATATTGACAGTGACATATTTTGTTAAAATACAAAAATAGAGAAATATCTTTGATATATTTTTATTCATGGGTAAAAATGATAGATTCAATCTATTTTTTTATTTCTCCATGAATAATATGCTTGTAACAATAAGGACAAAATTTCTTTAATTCCAATCGAAGAGGAGTATTGCATCTATTTTTTCAAGTTGTATATCTTGAAATACGAGGTGATTTTTTATTAATACTATCTTGAGTACAACTAGTACATTCTAAAGTAATTGTTACTCTTACATTTCCACTCTTGGCCATATAACTTACTTTGGATATTGTATCTACTTCTTTTCTTTTCAATTAGGAAAAAAGAGAAGAAAGAGAAAGGAATAGAAGTTTTTGAAGAATGATTAAAGATCTTATTACTTAATTCATTCTCATAATAGAATCTTTAATTAAAAGTTTTCAGTAGCTTACTATTTGAGGAACTTTTGGATCTAAATTTTTTTTATTGTTCTAACATCCCCCCCTTGAATTCTAAAGAGATTAAATCTAATTTATTTTCTTTATCCAAGAAGAAACGGAAATGAATCTAACATCATTTTTTTTCTTTCTGGTTCACGGGAGAAGAAAACAAAAGTCAAAAAAAGGGAAAAATAAGGGCATCTAGGAAAAAATGATTTATCTCAATTAATAAACCTGCTAAAAATCCCAATGATAAAGCAGCTAACATAGGCACTGTAGAAAGATATGTTTTTATATATTGCATTATTCGTAAGTTATCCTTAATCGTGATGGATATATTATATGGTCAACTACATTCGTAGTTTATGAGTAGTTGCAAACAAATATTTGCACATGTTTTTTTTTTTTTAACAAAACATGAACATGTGATAGTAATCAAGTAGTACTGTCAATAAATAGACATCTTATAGATCCATGTGTATAGTTTATTCATGAAATCAAATCGGAATGAATGCGGATAAATATGGAAAATAAAATTGATTTTATTTAATATAAAATATTGAATAAAAGTACTCATGATTAAAAGGGATGTAGCGTAACTTGGCAGCGTGTTTGTTTTGGGTACAAATGTTGCAGGTTCAAATCCTATCATCCCTACATAGTATTCTTTGTTTCCTTTTATAAAAGAAAAGAAATAAAAAATCAAGTGACGTTTATTCGAAGAAACATCAATAATCGGTGATTGAGGCATACCACATGCAAAAATGTTTTAAGAGTCAAAAACGCCCTTCTTTGCTTTTTTTCAAAAAAACAAAAAGTGCTCTTAGTTTAGTTTGGTAGAATGGAGGTCTCCAAAACCTAATGTCATAGGTTCAAATCTTATAGAGCATGATCCTTGCTTTTTTCCATTCTTCTTATCACTTAAACCGAAAAGGCTAAAGGAATTTGATCCTTCATAATCAGAAGAAGACCCCTTCATAATATGGTCCTAAATCAAATATCCAATTGATCACCCTGTCGGTTCTGTAAATATGCAGTTACAAATAATCCAGCCTCAAATTGACTCAAAATATTAATTCCTATTGAGTGTTTTATTTTATTTCAAATTAGTCATATACTGCTTAACCCGATGGATAGGACTGAGGTGAAAATAAGCAAAGCTAATAAAAAACAAAAATAACTAATTATATTAAGCATGGAAGAGATCAATGAAAGAAGAAATGATTGATACATATTTTTGTCAAGCAATTACCTCAATTTTATCTAGGAGCAAAAAAAAGAGTTTAAATAAATACATACAAAGTTAGAATGGAATACCTAACAATTGTTAATGTTATGAACGAACATAGAGAGAATAGACAATAAAAAGGTATTCTGTTATCAACAAAGTGAAGATGAAATCTCCCACTCATAAATAAAATAAATACCAATTGTCTAGCAATTTTACAATTTATCCTACATAATAGTCTAATACCAAGTATTAGATGAATGAATTTGAAAATGATTCTAATTAAATCACCTTACATTATCTCTACTAGTCTTTAGAATAAAAAAAACTTTTTCTACCACCAATCATAGTAAAAACAGCATATGCTATAAATGTATTCACTTTTTCCATATGCCCCTTTAATTTTAAAGGTAGTGTTTTTAGTAAAAACTGAAATCCTTTCTTGTAAAAGAACTTCTAAAGGAAAATGGGAATAGAATAACATAATTAAAATTCGATCAAGATAATTTCCACTGTTCATCGATTTCATTTTATTCATAAGAGGAATAACACTTCGGTCATTGACACTTCGAAGTTCTATATATAGAAGTCATTAAGTTCATATAGTATTATAAATACACAATTTAAATAACATAAAAACAAAATAGAAAAAGAAACAGTATAATATTTTCAATGAGTTGTATTTATAATGAATGATACTCCTTAATCTTCTTCTTAAAATGATATGTGTGTTTTGTAGTGATAAAGTAACTTGTGGAAGTGAGAGCCATTACAATTATTAATGGTCCAATGAAATTAATTTCCCCATGATCCGTATATCCAATTGTTGCAATATAGAGACAGGGTTCCTTCCAGAAGCTATTATGAATTTGAAATATGCAAGATTCGCTCATTTTTGTTTAGTAAAAAAAATGAATGAATTAAGTTGATCAAATAGAGCTAGAGTAACTCGCATCTAACAAGATGGTTTTATCTCACTCCCTTTTAATGTTAAGAAAAATTATATTGCTATGTTAGAAGAAGGCTAGGTATACTTTGTATACTTCAAATATACCCTTAGTATCATATTGACAATCAAGCAAAGATTGTAGAAGATATCAATAGTTTTCCATTTCCTGATCTCTTTCTTTCATGGGATCAATTTACCCTTGATTTTATAATAATATAGGGAGCTCAGTATGTCTCGGAATACAGGAGAACACACTTTTGCTGACATTATTACTAGTATTCGATACTAGGTTATCCACAACATTACTATACCTTCTCTATTCATTGCATGTTGGTTATTTGTCATTACGGGTTTGACTTATGATGTATTCAGGAGCCCTCGGCCAAATGAGTATTTCACAGAAAGTCGACAAGAAGTTCCATTAGTCACTGGCCATTTCGATTCATTAGAGCAACTTGATGAATTTACTAGATCTAGTTTTTAGGAGGTATTAATTACTATAGATAGAACCTATCCAATTTTTACAGTTAGATGGTAGACACTTCATGGGCTAGCTGTACCTACGATTTTTTTCTTGGGATCAATATTAGCAATGCAATTAAATAGTTAAACTTTTTATAAACTAAATCACAAAGATATTTATGACACAATCAAACCCGAATGAACAAAATGTTGAGTTGAATCATACCAGCCTCTATTGGGGGTTGTTATTTTTGTACATACTATTCTATTCTGTAATTACTTTTCAATTAGGAGCAGTGAGAATATTTTTTCTTGCCCAATTTCATTTATTGAGATATAATCTAAAATGAAAAATTAAAGTAAATATTAAAAGAGTTTATAGAAATGATTGATACCATCGAAAGGATCCCTCTTTGGTTGATAGGCCTTTTTACTAGTATTCTCGTTATTGGAATACTAGGTATTTTTTTAATGGTTCTTATATGGGATTAGGGTCTTCCTTATAAGAAAGTATCAAAAAGAATTTGAGATCACCCTAAAATAAAAATAATATAGAACGAATTCTAAATCATCCAGTACAGAAAACTAAACAAGAAAAATAAGACCTTACTATTCTTTGTATTCAAAGAACGGTAAGGTCTTATTTTTCTTTTTTCATTTAAAATTGATTTAAATGTGTGTTTTTTATCAATTAATCCTGCATTTCTTCAATGCAATCTAAATTCATTTAGAATAAATTTATTTAATGATGTGAAAGAGAAATAACTATATATAATAGTTCTATAGATTTAGAAATCTATTATATTTTTAAATTGCCAAGTTATATAGTAGATTTAGAAATCTATTATATTTTATTAGGGTTATAAAACTTTTTATTCAAAGGTTTGTTTTGTGAAAGAGGCCCTATTTTTTGGGCGGGCATACCTTTGCTGCAAAAAAAAAGAACCTTTTGATTTATTTAATTTGACTTAGGAGGATAGAAATCATTCTTATGGAATGATGGAGAGCAATCGACATTACTGCAGGTCTTCTTTAGGAAGGAAGAAGAATTAGTATTATTGTGAGTAATAGAATATTACTCGGGGAGATTCGAAAACTCAGCAAAAAAAAAATCCAAGTTTTCACAGACCTATAGTTTCCCCTACAAAACTATAGTTTGTAATAGTTTTGCACTATCATTTTCCCCTCGTAAAACTATATTCCTTGCCTTGTGATGGTCCAGGATGGGTATATTATTTGGCCTGCTAGGATCCAAAGTTATGGGATTCCATGGTGAAAACCATTACATAGGCCGACGATCAAAATCATCAACTTGCATGGAGTAATCACTTGATCATGCACATCGACGGTCAATGTTGCGGTCCTCACGATCACGAGTAAAATCAAGAATAAAATGAGAAAAACTACTATCATGGGCATCATCATTATCATGAACAAAAAATGTATCTAATGTATCTGGAAAACCCAGTCCTTCTATGCCAATTTTGTCGATAAGACCAAAATCTACTTCTTTCTCTGGTGTCATATAAATATCTCATTCTAATAGATAACAAATTAGTTCAAAATCTTGTTTTGTTATTTTTAAATAAGTTCGCGCAACATACAAATGCAAAAGGCCCAAATACTTTGAATCGAAGCTTCATTCTATTGAAGTGGCATGATGATCATAGGGAGACATATGAGGTTGGTGGATCATAATTGAATCATTTTGCATCATTACCCATTTAGTAAATGTCCCCCCATGTAGAAGGAAAGCTCCCATTGAAGCATTTAACCTGACGCCTATTGTAAATACATCCCCTATTACGTATTGCATAGTATTGTAAACGATGACTCCTTGTACCATTACTCCACCTCGACAGTGAAGAAAAAACATAAAATCCTTTGTTTCATCTTCTTGATTTAAATAAATGATACTTTTCATGATTTGATGAGCCGATTGTTTTACGAGTCGTCTAGCTAGGAAAATATATCTCCCAAAAAATAATTGGTGATATAATTCGACCCATTTTGCTTCCTCCTCTTTGAGCCCTTCATAGGGCACTTTTGCATTTTCTACCTAATGCTCAAATACTCTCTTCTTTACTCTTTCGCATTTAAAGAAGCCAAAAACAAAAAAGCGGAGAATTTATTTTTTTTTCATTTTTCTAATAAAAATCGATTTAAACAATTTTTTGTTACAAAAAAATGTGGATATCGGGCCTTCGCAAAGCTCAAAGGAAATCTCACTAAACATATTTTCTACGCTATTTTTTTGATCTCACTTTACAAAATAATAAGTAAATTAACTTTACCACACTATTTATATTTGATACAATATGAAAAAAAAGAAGAAAACATTTTTTTGCTAGAAAAAATTCTTACTATTTCTTTCCTTTTAGTTTTCCAATGTGAATTTAAAAATGATAGACTTCTTATTCTATAAATGAATTACAGATGTATATAAATACATTTACATTTTTTGTAGTACGTTTAGAATAAAAGATATAGTTGATAAGTCAATGATGAACCACTATTACCAAACCGGTACTGAGAGGGGGGGGTGAATCAGTACAAACACAAATACTGTCCAAAACTGGATTGATAGCAAATACTCCGAATGATTGACAAACAGGGATACTAGTTAATCAGAGTGCAACCGGTAACATCCAGTATAGCTCAATCAGTCATGAACCGGTCACTCAATAAGCTTTCCTATTAGCTCAATACTATAGTATCATTATATTATCATGCATAAATAGGTAAACTTATTTGTTAGATCTTCACAAAAGTCAGTTCAATATGTTTTATAGACAGGCATAAAAAATAGAACCTTCATGTGCTTAATAGATAAAACAAAGCATCACAAGACAAAAGCATTTCACATGACACATATTTTTCATGTGGAAACCCAACTGGGAAAAACCATGGTGGGGATGAGTACCCACAAGCTACTTTTTGAACTCTTTAGAAGTCCGCTCTGTTAGGAGCCTTGTCCGGTTAAGGACATTACAATAAGTTCTGGTAGGAATCGATCATGGTAGGGATCACCCAGTTAAGGGGTACCCGGTAGGGTCACCTTGTTACAGGATTTCAAGAACTCAATAGTTGGAAGGATCTCCTAAGCTTCTCTAGCTTCTCAGAACTCATTAGCCTCGAGTTACCCAATTAAGGGATTTGAAACAAGCCAGTTAAGACGACACGATTTAAGGGATTTTGAATCAAGCTAGTTAAGGCTACCCTGTTAGGGGATTTTACAACTATTGAAGTGGTTAGAGATCAACAGGAATTACAATGATCTGTTAACAGCACTTAATGCTAATGCAGATCCGTTTTGGCTCCTCTTCACCTTCTGCACATTCACTTTGCAGATATCTCTTCTCTCCTTTGGTCTGGCAAGAATCATGTATCACTTCCCTTGGATACACACTCACAACTTTTGCCAACAACCTCAAAAAGAAACCCAACATCGACCTTATAGGAAACATACAGGTCGGTAGCAAAAACCCTAAACCCTAAACCTGTTAGGTTAAGCAATTCAAATGGTTCGATCCTAACCATTGAATCATACTGCATTAAATGCAACTATCTTGAATCGATCTCAGGACATTCTCCATCGTCCATTATCCACCATTTTCATGGTGGCTGATAACCCATCACGCGTTATCATCGTTTGACAGACTTCGCACATTCTCGAGGTAGATAGGAATAGTCATCTTCATGCAAGATCCTTCACGCACATAGAGCTTACGTGGCAACATGATCTGTCCTCCATCATACTACTAACTCATCACACAATGATCATCGATTGAGTCACACAGACTTGAGGTACTCCAACCGGAAACCTCAAACTGGAAGCTACGTACCAACCGGTAGTTGTACAATGCTTCCATGTGCCAGTTCCCATAACTACATGCCGGTTCACCTTGAAAAAATATGCCGCTTTACTTTGGCATATAAACTGGTTCATACATATGCTGGTTCCTCTCTCTTCTCCTATCACATGTGCCGGTTCACACCATGTCTCATATTGACATCAATGACAACATACAATATCATTATGTCTTCATGCCAATTCACATAATGCCAACAATCTCCCCCTTTGGCATTGATGGCAGTATACAAAAGAAATCTTCTCTACTTCACATCTTCTTCCCCATTTGCTGCAGATATCTTTTCACTTCACTCCTTCTCCCCCTTTGACAACAATGCCAAAGTGGAGGTACAAACATTTCTATTTCATCATGCTGCTCCCCCTGAGGAGTAGCATCCTTCAACACACCAATCAACCAAAACTTTGTCTTTCCAGTACCTGACTGATGTGGAACAATCACTTTTAGTTCACCTCCCGAAGGGGCAGTACCCCTAATTCACCTCTTAAATGCACAAATGTTGTCTTGGGAGAGGCTTGGTGAATATGTCTGCTAACTGCTCCTTACTGGACACATGCTCCAGTGCAATCTCTTTATTCTGAACCTTTTCCCTTAAGAAATGATACTTAAGCTCAAAATGCTTGGTTCTAGAATGTAAAACTGGATTCTTTGATATATTGATAGCACTTGTGTTATCACAGAATATACTTACTGGTTCAGATATAGGGATCTTGAAGCCTTCCAGTACATGCTTCATCCAGATTGTCTGAGTGCAGTTCATGAAAGCTATAACATACTCCACTTCTGCTGTAGACTGAGAGATACAACTCTGCTTTTTACTCATCGAAGAGACCAGTCTACCACCGAGAAAGAATGCACCACTAGTTGTGCTCTTCTGGTCATCCACATTATCGGCCCAATCAGCATCTGTGAATACTTTCAGATTGAAATTATTGATGTATGGGTACCACAATCCATAGTCAACTGTTCCCTTTAGATACCTAAGAATGCGCTTGACTGCACTCAAGTGAGATTCTCTTGGACTCTTCTAGAACCTTGCAGTGATGCCAATTGCATGTGCAATATCCGGTCTGCTATGCACTACATAATGCAACTTACCAATCATTGATCGGTATTCCTTCTCATCAACTAGTGCGGAATCATCCTCCTTTGTGAATTTGCAACCGGTCACCATCGGTATACCAACCGGTTTTTTGTCTTCCATGCCAAAAGTCTTCAACACCTCTTTGACATATTTGGACTAAGTGATGAAGATTCCATCTTCCATCTGCTAGATCTGCAGTCCAATGAAGAACTTAATCTCCCCTATGAGTGACATCTCAAACTCTTTCTTCATCTCATCAGCGAACTCATGACTCATCTTGTCATCTCCACCAAAGATGATGTCATCAACAAAAACTTCACAGATCAGAATCTGATCTCCTTCAGACTTCAAGTAGACATTTCTATCTTCACTTGTTCTCTCAAATCCAATCTTCACAAGATGGGAATGTAGGCGCTCATACCATGCCCTAGGTGCTTGCTTTAGACCATATAATGCTTTATGTAGCCTACATACCATGTCACTGTCTTCAGATAGGGCAAACCCATCTGGTTTCTCAATATACACCTCCTCTTCAAGTACACCATTTAGGAATGCAGATTTTACATCCATTTGATATACCTTGAATCTCTTAAAAGCTGCATATGCATGAAGCATATGAACTCCTTCCAATCTGGCTACAGGAGCAAAGGTTTCCCCATAGTCTTCACCTTCTTCTTGAGCATATCCTTTGCATACAAGTCTGGCTTTATTCCTAATCATTGCTCCATCCTCATTCAACTTATTTCTGAACACCCATTTGGTGCCAATGACATTTTTATGCTCTGGTCTGGGTACCAAGGACCATGCACCATTTTTCTCTATCTGGTCAAGTTCCTCTTCCATTGCCTTGATCCAGTCTTCATCTTTATGAGCCTCTTTGAATGACTTAGGCTCAAATTCAGAGATAATACATGAGTTTTCTCTGATCTTTCTTCTAGTAAGGATTCTTGCATCCTTATCACCTATGATTTGCTTGGGATCGTGATTCAACTTGACATACTGAGGAATGGTCTTAATTGGTTCTTCTTGCTTCTCTTCTTCATCCTCATCTTCATCAGTATCAGCATTCATCGATTCAGTAACACTGTTACTGGAACTTGGTTGACTGACAACCGGTTTCGAGAAGGTTGCAACTAGTTCATTTACAGCTTGCTCACTGCCGGTTTCCTCAGTCTTCTCAGAGGATTCATCAACTCCTACATTGATGCTTTCCATAATTCTCTGATTCCTATTGTTGTAGCACTTGAAAGCTTTACTCTTGGTAGAATATCCTAGAAATATTCCCTCATCACATTTAGCTTCAAATTTGCCTTGATGTTCACTCCTCTTGATGTAACATTTGCTACCAAATACCTTAAAGTAGTTAACCACAGGTGTCTTACCAGTCCAATACTCATAAGGAGTTTTTTCCTTACCCTTTTTGATGAGTACCCGGTTGATAGTGTAGACTGTAGTGCTCACCACCTCTCTCCAAAAGGTGTGTGCAACCTTTCCTTGGATCAACATGGTTTTAGCTGCTTCAACCATAGTCTGGTTATTCCTCTTTGCTAGGCCATTCTGCTATGGAGTCCGGGGGGCAGATAGCTATCTCTTGATGCCAAATTCTTCACAATACTTGTTGAATTCATTGGAAGTAAATTCCCCTCCTTGATCAGTTCTGAGACATTTGATCCTTTTCTCTCTCTCCTTCTCCACTAATGGTTTGAAAGATTTGAATTTCCCAAAACCTTCAAACTTGTCTCTCAAGAATGTGACCCACATCATTCTTGAGCAGTCATTAGTGAGAATCATGAAGTACCTATCACCCTGCACACTTCTAGTTTTCATAGGACCACATAAATCAGTATGCACAAGATCAAGCAAGTTGTCAACAGTGAAAGAGTTACCTTTAAAGGTTGAGGAAGACATTTTCCCCAGTTGACATTCTCTACACAAGGTATTATCTGGTTTGCTCAGCAGTGGCAACCCTCTAACTGCCTTGATCTTACTAGCCTTCACAATGTTATCAAAGTTCACATGGCAGAATCTCCTATGCCATATCCAGCTGTCATCAAGCTTAGCCATAAGACATGTACTTATATTTGCATTCAGATGAAATAGGTTACCTTTAGTCTGCATGCCGGTGGTCACCAATTTACCATCTTTACCTTTGATTTTGCAAACTCCATTCTTGAATTGCAGAGTGAGACCACTGTCATTTAGCTGGGCAACACTTAGAAGGTTGTGTCTAAGACCATCAACCCAGTACATATTGTCAGCACTACTCTTTCCATTCAAAGAGATGGACCCTCTGCCTTTGACCATGCATGGTGCATTATTGCCAAAGCGAACCACACCACCATCATACTCCTCTAAGGATAGAAACTTGCTCTGGTCACCAGTCATATGGTGAGAATAGCCACTGTCAATGATCCAGTCATTGGAATCATCAAACTAGGAGACAAGAGCCTTCTTATCTTCCACATCTTCCTTTACAGCAACAAACACAATGTCTTCATTCTCTTCATCTTCTCATTCCTCATCTGTGACACCTTCATCAACTGCCACGAAACAATTTATCTAGTTTCCTCCTTTGAATTTCTTGAACCTTTCTGGTTTATCCTTGTTGTCACTATTAGGATAGTTCATAGCCATATGTCCTATCTGGTTACAGGAGAAACATTTCAAAGGTAGCTTACCTTTGTATTTACTAGTTCCTTTTGAGAATTTTCTAGCAAGAAGTGCTTCAAATTCCATCAGGAGCTCTTCATCCTTCATTTCTTTGTTTTGATTAGGTTCCCCACTACTGCTAGCCTCTTTTCCTTTTCTGGAAGGTATAGCAGAGGCTCTAAAAGTTGATTTTGTCTTTTGAACACTACCATCAAAACTATTCAGCTCATAGGCTGTCAACTTAGCTATGATGGAGTGCAAGGATGCCTTAGACTTGTCTATTAATCTTAGCTCCTTAATAGCAGCAACCCTTATTGCATAGATCGACAATAGGGATCTTAGGACTTTGCTTACCATAGTGGAATCTTCTATTTTGCCACCTACACTCCTTATTTCTCCAACAACTATTTTGATTCTTATTCCATACTATTGAATGGTCTCTCCTTCAACCATCTACATGTCTTCAAAATTCCCTCTCAGGCTTTCTTCCTTAGCTTGTTTTACATTCTCATCACCACCATAGATATTTTCAAGAGCATCCCATACCTCCTTGGGATTTGCCTTGTCCTGAACATTAATAAACTTAATGTCAAATAGGCTACTGATGAGGGCTTCCATGACTTGCCCACTTTCTTGTATCTCTCTCTTTTGGTCATCAGTGAGAGTACCAGTAGGAACAACATATACATTTTCAACATAACTTCAGTGTTGAACACCCATGCTTTTGATGAATATCTTCACCCTGTCTTTCCATATACCAAAATTTTCCCTGTTAAACTTTGGACCTTCCCTCTTCATCATTTGACTAGGATCTTTTCCTCAAGCGGTTAGGCTTACAACACAGAGGACCTAGAGGCGCTTTGATACCAATTGATAAGTCAATGATGAAACACTAGTACCAAACCAGTACTGAGAGGGGGGGTGAATTAGTACAAACACAAATACAGTCCAAAACTAGTTTGATAGCAAATACTCCAAATGACTGACAAACAGGGATACCGGTTAATCAGAGTACAACTAGTAACATCTAGTATAGCTCAATCAGTCATGAACCGGTCATTCAATAAGCTTTCCTCTTAGCTCAATACTACAGTATCATTATATTCTCATGCATAAACAGGTAAACTTATTTGTTAGATCTTCACAACAGTGAGTTCAATATGTTTTATAGATAGGCATAAAACATAGAACCTTCATGTGCGTAACAGATAAAACAAAGCATCACAAGACAAAAGCATTTCACATGACACACATATATTTCACGTGGAAACCCAACTGGGAAAAACCACGGTGGGAATGAGTACCCACAAGCTACTTTTTGAACTCTTTATAAGTGCACTCTGTTAGGAGCCTTGTCCGATTAAGGACATTACAATAGGTTTTGGTAGGAACCAATCCTGTTAGGGATCACCCAGTTAAGGGGTACCTGGTTAAGGGTTAAACCCAGTAGGGTCACCTTGTTAGAGGATTTCAAGAACTCAATAGCTGAAAGGATCTCCTAAGCTTCTCCAGGTTCTCAGAATTCATTAGCCTTGAGTTACCTGGTTAAGGGGTTTGAAACAAGTCGGTTAAGACCACTCGATTTAAGGGATTTTGAATCAATCCAGTTAAGGCTACCCTGTTAGGGGATTTTACAACTATTGAAGTAGTTAGAGATCAACAAAAATTACAATGATCTGTTAACAGCAGTTAATGCTAATGCAGATCCGTTTTGGCTCCTCTTCACCTTCTGCACATTCACTTTGCAGATATCTCTTCTCTCCTTTGGTCTGGCAAGAATCATGTATCACTTCCCTTGGATACACACTCACAAATTTTGCCAACAACCTCAGAAAGAAACCCAACATTGACCTTATAGGAAACATACAGGTCGGTAGTAAAAACCCTAAACCCTAAACCTATTAGGTTAAGCAATTCAAATGGTTTGATCCTGACCGTTGAATCATACTACATTAAATGCAACAATCTTGAATCGATCTCAAGACATTCTCCATCATCCATTATCCACCATTTTCATGGCGGCTAATAACCCATCACGCGTTATCACCATTTGACAGACTTTGCACATTCCTGAGGTAGATAGGAATAGTCATCTTCATGCAAGATCCTTCACGCACACAGAACTTACGTGGCAACACAATCTGTCCTCCATCATACTGCTAACTCATCACACAAAGATCACTGATTGAGTCACATAGATTTGAGGTACTCCAGCCCGAAACCCCAAAGTGGAAGCTACCTACCAACCGGTAGTCATACAATGCTTCCATGTGTCGGTTCCCATAGCTACATGCCGGTTCACCTTGAACAAATATGCCACTTCACTTTGACATATAAACCGGTTCATACATATGCCGGTTCCTCTCTCTTCACCTATCACATGTGCTAGTTCACACCATGTCTCATATTGACATCAATGACAACATACAATATCATTATGTCTTCATGCCAGTTCACATAATGCGAACAATAGTCTGTTATAATTGAGAATTATTTTTTTTCTATTATATATTGTTTTTCCTAGTATATATTTATGTTTAGAATAATAGAAAAATATAATGTATTAGAAATAAATAAATTGTTTCTAATATAAATTTATACTATAAAAAGGTAAAAACCTCTACATAATTGAAAAACTTTTTGTGTTATTTTTATCCCCAAATAAACATTTCTTAAGGGATCAAGACTTGTTTTTGGGAATCTTAAAATAGAATGAATTATTCCGATCTGTCAATCACTATACATGTATATTTCAATTGTCTCGCTTAGAATATTTTTTAAAAGAGCACGTGGAACCATGCTATCAAACATTCCAAAATCAAATAAAGAATTAGATATTTGATCTTCATCATCTACTATCTGGTTTAATGCCTATTCAATAACTCTTTTACCTACAAATACAATGTATGCATTAGGCTCAACAATCACGACATTAGCCAACATAACAAAACTAGCAGTGACTCCACCAGTTGTAAGAACTAAAATATATAGTAAAATTTCCTCCTTTTCATATTTATGCAACACAACAACTATTTTATTCATTTGCATTAAGCTAAAACTTCCTTCTTGCATGCGTGCTCTACTACCAAGCCCACCAGAAGCACATACAAGAATTAATCAAAGAAAATTCTCAGTAGCAAACTGTATTAAACGAGTTATTTTTTCACCCACTACCGAGCCCATACTACCTCCCATGAACTGAAAATCCATAACTCTGAGTGCAACAGGAATACCATTTATTTCACCTATGCTTGTTTGAATAGCATTAGGTAAACCTGTTTCTTTTTTATAGGAAGTGTTATAATCTTGATAAGATTGTTCTTCTATTTCTATAAATTATTCCTTTCCTAGATTAAATGTATGCTTAATTAGTTCTATGTTAATGTTGACATATTCTTTTTCTTCTTTAGTTAAAGAGTCATAAGTTAAAGGATATTCTTCTTCAATATCCTCCTCATCAATATCTTCAATATCTTCAATATTTTTAGTATCTCTTCCTTTTTGCTTAGGAAATTTATTTTTGCAATATAGTGTTAATGTAGAAAACTATTTCATTATCTCTAGTAAACAAAAATAAATTCCCTTTGTATTTCAGTATACGACAAAAAATATTGTCATAATCTTTTTCATTGTTCTTGTGTGGAACAAGAGATTTATTTCATGAAATAACTTGACACTATTTTTACTATAGTGTAGATCATCCTACATGATATGATCTATCATATTATAAAATTCATAGCGATTTTGTTTTTTAACATATTCTATTAGAATATTAGAACCAAACCAAGGAAATTCTTCTTCTTCCAGTAAACCACAATAATGATTTCTAAACCAATATTTAAAAATGTTTCAAGACCAAATATCTTTCCATCAAACAAATCGCCATATGTGTTCGCAACCATAAAAAGTAATCTATCTCTAGGTCAGTTCCAGGATAAAAAGGAAATATTTTTTTATTTTCCTTGTTTTTCTTTTGTCTTATAAAAAATAAAGTTCTTTTTTCACTAAGTGTTTCGCCACTACTTTCAAGAACTTATCTTGTGATAGTAATTGTTCTTTTATGTCGGCTAATTGTGTATTTAATTTAAATAATAATTCTAAAATGAGGAATTTTTTAAGTTTAAGTGTCATTCTCTAAAATTCTATAGAAATGATTTCAAACTCATTGTCCCTCCTATCTTCCAAATTTTTATCAAGCAAGCTATAAATTTGCTCATTTTCAAATGCTTTGTTTAAAAGAAAAAACCTATATAATTCATTTTTTATTTTTTGACGTATTTCAAAAAGTACAAATTGAATTGTTTTCAACCCTGTATCAATAATATCTTGTAGTATCTTAATAGTTTCTTTTGAATCTAAATTCAAATATTTTATGAATTTTGATCCTAGTGCAACCTTAAGGATATTAACAAGAGTATTGTTGTATGGTACTAATATTCTCAACGCTTTATTGTAATATTTATTTTTAAAAAAATCTTTATAAAAATATTTGTCATAAATTACTTTGTGCAATAAAATTGAGACCTTTCGAACTATTTTTATGTCAAATGTCATATGTTTTTTCTATAAAACATCTATACTAGATAAATTCATGTTCATAGAATACCAAGTGCCATTATCAATTAATAGTTCAATTTTCTCTGAACTAGTCATTTGCATAGTTTCTCCACATTTTGCACAAACACCTTTTTGTTATACTAAAGATTTCTTATATATAAGGGTCTCACAATTCTCATACAAAAACCACAAATGCTTAAAACGTTCCGAATTGTATCCATTTTCTATGGGGGTTATTTTGATATATTCAGAATCCTTTTTTTTCATTTTCCTCACACATTTTCCTATATTTTTTTACATATTGTTAGTGTACAAATTTTAAAAGATAAAATACAAATTTTGCTTCCTTTTTATTCCATTTATTTTCTTTTTCAAAAAAAAAAACAAATTTATCCATTTGACTAACTCGACTTAATCGAGAATTAATTTGATCTTATCATCGTAATGAATTTATTTGTTCAAATAGTGTACTATTATATATAATGTATTTCATACAAATTTGATTCCTTGAATCAAATTTTGCTTCTGATCAAAAAAGAGAAAAGGAAGTCTCCGTCAGGTTCTTTCTGATATCTGCAACGAATTCAGGAAAAGTCATGAAAAATAATGAACAATTGACTTAATAAAATATCTATTTTTACAAAATATGCTATTGTAATTTTTTTTACTAAAGCTCCGGACAAAGCTGATTAAAAGTGAGCTTTTATATAGATTAGAAGAGATTTGACTGGGGTTTAATTTGTTAAAGATAACAAATTTTGAACCTCCTTTGAGCGCGTGGCTAGAAGAGATTGAAGGCCCTTGTTCCCTATGCCTAGATCTAGTGATCCACCGACCCGATCAAATAATTCAGAAAATATGTTTCTATATTTTATTTCGTAAGAGGTAAATTTATTTCCTCTAGCCAAATTATCTATTGCCATCCATTCGGTATAAGGCTCAATCTTAAAAGAAAATATTGGGCTGAGTTTGATTTGATTAAGGGACCAAACAAACGAAAGTCACTCGATTACAAGAGATCAATCATATCAAATTCAAATTTGATTTATTTCCATACTTCACAAGCGACTCCTAGTTTAGGGCTCTGTTTAGTAGCTTCGCAGATCACTTCATTACCTTCATGCACAAGATCACATCCTTTATTACGAGCTTGTATACAAGCTTCTAAAGTGACCCAATTATCCACTGCACCAAGTGCATTTTCCCAAGGGTGCCCCAAAGTCCCTCCACAAAACTATAATACAGAATCATCCCCAAAGATCTTGGTCAGAGAAGGCGTATGCCAAATGTGAATACCTCCTGAAGCTACAAGAAGAACACTTGGCTTAGACCCAATCTTGAGTGAAATAAATACCACGACTTCAGTCTCTTTCAATAAAATCATTATGCAATAGATCAAAAAAACCCAAAGTCACTTCTCATTCTCCTTCAAGTTTACCTACTACAGTACCAGTGTGAATATGATGTCAACCAGACATACATAGTTCTTTAGCTAGCACACAGAAGTGCATACCATGATTTCATTGTCTATCAATAACTGCATGCATTGCGCGGTAAATGTGAAGAAGTAGGTCGTTATCTTGGAAATAATGAGCCAACAAAGTATTAATTGTAAAACCTCTAGTGAGATAGTAATGAATGACTATAGGAACTTCCAATTCTCTGGTGAATACTTCTCTTTTCATCATTTCTTTGCATGTACCTGTAGTATCATTCGGGTAATGTCCCTTAATCTCACATGTCTCAGCCTGAGCTTTATAAATTGCTTCTGCACAAAAATAGAAATGATATCTCCAGTGCATAAATGGTTAGGAATTCACATTTACATCATCCTTGGTAAAATCAAGTCCACCACGAAGACATTCATAAACCGCTCTACCATAATTCTTGGCAGGTAGACCCAATTTTAGTTTTATAGTACATCCCAACAAAGGACGATCATATTTGTTTAATTTATCTCTTTCTACTTAAATACCATGTGGTGGGCCTTGGATTTTTTTTGAATAAGCAGGAGGAATTCATAAATCTACTAGACATAGAGCCCGTAAGGCTTTGAATCCAAATGAATTACCTACAATAGAATTGAATAGGTTAGTAACAAAACCTTCTTCAAAAAGATCTAAAGGGTGAGCTACATAGGCAATAAATTGATTTTCCTCTCGAGGAACAGGTTCAATATCATAGCATCGCCCCTTGTAATGATCAAGCATGGTAAGTCCATCGATCCAAATAGTCATGCACATACAAGCGGGGGATTTGACGGCTACTACTGCTCCCACTTCTTCAGGGGGTACTACAAGTTGAGGAGGAATCACATGGTATTCAAGAATTTAGTATACAAAATTAAAGGATATTGATAAACATCTTTCTATAGGAAATATATTGTGTAGATGATAGATAATTTGTAAATCAACTTTGTCGAAAAAGAAGGGAGCTATAAGTTAGACAGTGTGAATTGTATCATGATAATGAAAAAGAAACTAATATGGTTATAATCCCTGTGCCTAAAAAAGATTTAAAAAACAAACTATAGCATCCTAAAATTGCGACACTTGCAATTTTGACTGCATTTGGGTCTTCATGATGGCGACGCAACACTAAACCTGAATGGAGACCCCGAAACCTGATTATGACACCAAAAATTGCATTTTCTTGCACCCTGGCCTGAACCTCCTTTGCACCCTGCTGTCCCGGGAGGTGGGACCAGAGCGCCCAGCGCCCTGGTCCTTCAGGACCAGGGCGCCCAGCACCCTGGTCCCCCAGGACCATGGCACCCAGCGCCCTGGTCCCTGGGTCCTATTTTGGGCCCGGTCTCTTTTGGACTTTGGGTCTTTATGTTTGCAAATTGGAAAATTATCTTTCCTGGTCGGCCTAAGGTCAGGAAAATCAGTCTATCAACCCTAAATGACAAGTATATAAACTCCATTTTTCTCTTCCATTTGGGTAGAGGAAATAAAAGAAGGACATATGTGTACAAGTGTGGAAACTATACTCAAGCATTCAAGCATTCAAGCATTCATTCTAAGTCTCCATTCAAGGCTAAGTGTTGCATTCAAGACAAGGATTCAACCATTGAAGAGGAGATCACTTACAACACATTACATGCTACAACATACAACATACAACAAACAACAACATCTATACCTTCACACATAAGGATACAAACATCCTTACAACAAGGTATTAGTACTTGTTTTACATTACATTTACAGCAATTTCTCATTTCTTGGTTAATTCCAAAACTGGGGTTTGACCTAAAGGCAAACCCCTAATCCCTAACCCCCCAATCGTCTTCGCTTTTTTGTGTGTAGGTTGTAGGTACGTGGCTGAAATTGAAGATCTGGAATCCTTGTGCAGAGACGAACAGATCCCCCTTCGTTTCGCGGATTTTTCGAAGGACCGTGGCGCTCGGGCGCCATCGTCCCAACAACTTTTGCTCAAATTTGCAGGACAGTGTCGTATCGACATTTTACTGCTAATTCCAGGTCCGCAGCTTCATCCTATATCCCTATCTCAGTTTATAAGCGAATCTTTGTCACTTTCTATGCATTCCTAGCTTAATTCTTCTATCAACATTCTTTACAAAAGAGGGTAGCCTTGCTGTCTTAACCCTTGAAACTCATTTAGCATCCAATCTTGCATTGTGTGGGATTGGATCTTGTGGGTTTCAACCCCTCTTTTGAATGTAAAGTCTCCCAAGTGAAAACCATCAACCCTAGAGACTCTCCCTTCTCTCTCCTCGGAGTTGGAGAGGGGAGAGCAACTAGGGTTCGATTATTTCCCGCTTTACACAAACAAACAAATAATATGGGTTTAAAATTTGTGGTGAAAGTACCATATCAAGGGCCCGAAGAGGAGGAAGAAAACTGGGTCGAATTAAATTATATCATCGATTATTTTTTGGGAGATATATTTTCTTAGCTAGACCACTCGAAAAACAACTGGCTGATCAAATCATGAAAAGTATGCTTTATTTAAATCAAGAAGAAACATGTCAAATACTTTAGTTCAACACCCATGTCGAGTAGACCTTATTTTTGTTAGAACTATTCATCCCTAAATCATAGGGAGGACTTATTTAATAGCTTGAGAAATATAAGCTTTACAATAGACATATTGTTACTATTTAACAATAGTCAGTATCAATGGAAAAAATATTTATTTATTTAATAAAGTTTTTTAACTCTAGAAATATTCTATTCCTCTTTCCAATTTGTCTATTTATTTAAATAGGGAGTATTTTATGTTCGTTATCGCGGACCTCAGCATCTTTTTTGTATAGTTTCGATACCAGATCAAAGTAATAATTATAATATTAAATAAGGGGGATTTAAAAAATGGTAACTTTTCTGTTGCCTTGGATACAAAGGAGTATTTCGATTGTGCTTTTTGGGGTGTATTATGGATTTTTATCAACATTGCAAATCGGTCCATCTCAAATGTATTATCTCAGATCCTTGTTGATTAAGGATAAGATATTAGATAGAAATGGTGATAAAAGCATTCCTATGTGAAAATTGATTCTTAGTGGTTCGTTTCTTGGGCAAGTTGTAATTTTTTCATCCATTTATCTGTGCCCTATCTATAGTGTCATTTTGAAACCTCACACAATGACTCTAATGTTTGTGCCAGTCTTTTCATTTCTTTTTATCAGAATTGTTTTCTCCAATGTTTTATTCCCCTGGTTGAATCATCTGGTGATCAAGTTTTTTCTTGGAGTCGGTCTACAATTGCTAAATCCTGCCCTTTTTGGTAAATCCATCTATCTGGGGCTCATTAACATCATATTATTTAGGTACAGTGGGATACTTTTATTTTTGATGAGCACCACAGCCGGATGGCTCACAGGCAAATTTAATTCATCAAAATCACGAACCTCTTTTGTTTACATGTCGAAGGCGATTCACCTTTAAAACTGGGTAAAAGGGGACAAATTTTTGCTTTCACTTTTCAAGTAATATTCTTTGGTTACTTTATGATGGTATTCTATGGGAAAAATCTATCACTTTTCATGATAAGATATGTAGATAATTGAGCCTTTCTTTAGGGCCCTTTAGAAGAATTTTAGGAATCTTTGGAAGAACTTGATCAAAAAAATAATGCTTACAAAGATGATTATAAACCAAAAACTTCAAAGAAGAAAAAAAAATTAAAGCTTTTTTTGATAAAACTATTTTTCTTTCTTCCATTTCTCACAAAATGGTAAAGGTGCTATCCTTAAAAGAACTAAACAAATAAACTAATGCAGATGTTGATTTATCTTCCATATTAATAAAACTGTGGCCACTACTATTTTTTGATTATAACCGATTCAACGTACCCTTCTGGTACGTGGGTATAGGAAATTTCATTCTTGGTGGCCTTGTGAAGAGCCAAGTTGCTAAATATTTATTTGATGGTTGTCTTAGTGATGGGAATCAAAGAATATCTTTCACAGCTCCACCCAGTATGTCTTTCTTTTCCAAAATGGTCAACCTCAATGATCAAATTCTTGATCAAAATCAGGATCACCTTTTTGAATGTATATCAATAAAAGGAGAGAAAAAAAGATTCCTAGCACTCAAAATTGAAGATCGAGTGGGAGCTCTAAGCAATGGATCCCCTCTTGTAGATGTGATAGGAAAAAAAAAAGAGATTTTCTAGAACTAAAGATAAAAATTATCTTCTAGAAATACATGATCCTTTACCGAGTGGGCCATTCCGTGGGTTGATGAATCAATTGAAATCACCATGGATGCTACCTTCAGATGATTCTACCGAGCAATTGCAAAAAAAGGCCCATGATTCTACCAACCAACTTGATTGAATTTCCTTAATTCAACCAGAAAATAAGGAGAAAATCATTCAACCACGAAACGAAAAAATAAAAATTATTTCCAAATGGTGTCTCAATCAAATTCATATCTTCTTATTAGAAGAATATGAAAAAAGGAAATTTTTGGATGACGCTTCATTGGAAAATTTATTGTCAATATTTGAAGCTGTTTATCTGAAAGATTCAGTTGAATATGTATTGAAAACATTGGCTCTGAAACCTCTAACCAAACGGATAGAAAAGGAAATCACTTCTTGCAATAAAAAAATATTCATTCAATATTTATTGCAGATTTTTCTTGGAAACACCGATATGAAATCAGAATTGCTTTTTAGCATTCTTCCTACGGAGTAGGATTTACTTTATGAGCGATTTTTTTTAATGAGCTGAGATGAACTACCAAATTCATCAGTATGTATAGATACTAAAAATATCCCTTGGGAGATTATGGATAAGGATCTTCCTTCTAAAAAGAGAAACACTAAAAAGAAAAACAAAAAGAAATTTGACCAAGATTTTTAAGATTTTTTTTATTTCTATGCCTTTTATCTCAAATTCATGGAATTGAAGAAGAAATCGATTGTTAATGATTATGAACCTCGAATCTGAGACTTTAATGGGTGCATTGTGCCTAAATATCCCTCAATCATAATATTGGGCATTTATGATACTATATGTGTCAAAGATTGTCTCGAAACTCGTCCAAAAAGGGCTTGACATTTAATTGTTATTAAACCCTTTGAGAAAATAAAAGAACTAGAGCCTGAAGATTAACAAAAAAGGAGCGAACAAGGAATTTTGAAAGGATTATTTTAATCGTTCAAAGATGAGAAACAATAATTAGAAGAGAAAGAGCAAATACTAGAACAAGGAATAGCGAACAAAGCAGAGGACGAAGAAGAGGAGGACCTTGTAAATAAAGACATACATGTCTTTAGTTATCCATATGAAGGATATTTTCATAGATTTTTAGTCAAAGGAGTTGTCAATTATCAAAGACGAAAAGTATCAGTGGTCAACAATTGGATAGCTCGACCATAGTTGAGTCTTTTTGAGAGACTAAAGAAATGATGCAAAAGCCACGTCGCAAGCCAAATCCTACAAGAGAAACCAAAAAAGATATTTTGATTTCAAGACTCGTAAGATATTTTGACAAATATCAGGATCGAAAGAAAAAAAGAGGAAAATCATCACCGTCAAATACATCAGGGCTTCGATTGGGAATTGCTTCACTATCTCAGAGTGGGTGTTTTATTCACACATACATATCTTCAAAAAATATTATATTTCTGTTCATTAATAATAGCCAAAAAAATTTCTCGTGTTTTATTATTTCAGGCCCCCGAATGGGAGAGAGATTGGTCCAATTTCAATAGGGAATTTTACTATTAAATGTAATTATGATGGATATGAATTGACAGACATCGATGTGCCCAAGGATTGGATGAAAGACTACCTAAACAAAGGTATTCAAATCAAGATTGTATATCATTTTCGTTTGAGACCTTGGTATGAATCTACCCCCCAATCTATTTATGTTGACAACAAAACAACTAGTGTTTTATCCATGTATGAAACAAAAAATGAACTACCTTTCGGTAATCCAACAAAAGTTCCTTCTTTATGGGGACCTGTTGGCGAATGGATTTTGAATTGTACATCTCATCAGGCAAAAGCTATTATCTAACGAATCCATCCTATTATCGAATGGATGAAACCTATCCACCAATTGATAGAAATCCTTTGCTCAGAAAGCGTAAAGATAAAGATCAACATTCGGCCAGATACTGGGACATAAAATATTCAAATGAATGACGCGCCTCCTGTAATGATTAGGACCACCCCGACATCGAATATTTAATTTTCTTTGGAAATCATGGAAGATCCATTAGAACCATTTTCAATACAGATCAAAGCAAATTTGTATCTCACAGATCCTGACAATTGGACAATTACAATGAATGAGAGAATCAAGTAGATGAATGAAGAATATTTGTTGAATTGAGACATTCATAATAAATTGTGAGATGACTTCAAAAATCGAATGAATCAACCTTCTCCTGACATAAAATCCAGATTGAAAAAAGGGTTAATTTGATCAAACAAAATGTCAACGACATTTTGGATTCACAAGGACTATTGAATTGTAACGATCCTCAAGAGTTGACTACTAAGGACTGGAAGAAGTGGTTGAAATTGTGTACTGGCTACAGAATACTGCCGCAGAAAAAAATTATTAGTAGCTGATTCGGGTGGAATGACTTTGCATCCTTTTTGGGAGAAAAACAATTTCCATATTTTTTTAGGCAATTAAAAAACTGCATCAAGCATCACAGATAAGAGCTTTTCGCTTATAGTTATCTAGATCATTTGAAAGAAGATAATCATGAACTTGCAATTCCATACATACCATAACCAAATTATCAAGCTATTACCAATATTCAACAGATGAAGAATAATGGGTACTCCAAGAAGAAGAGGAAAAAGAATTTTGATTTTTTGAAAAAGAAGAAATTTTATTCTTTGAAAAAGATCAATTTCGATTACTCAACAACTAAGAACAATTCATATTACACATTCTATTTTTGGTTGTTTCCAAATATAAGAAAAAAAGAGAAAAGTACCTCAAACCTTGATGACCTTTTTCCTCTGGATATAATCAAAAAATACATCAAATACATGTGGGAATTTAGGGAAATTCAAATAGCGCAAGATTTCGATGTCGATGCTTATCTAATGGAAAGTTTCAAGAAGAGAGGATGAAAAAAGGAATAAACTCATAAAAATTCAAAAAATAAAAGAGGAAAGAGGGCAATGAAAACAAGAAAGACAAAAGGCGAAAGAGCAGAGATTGCCAAAATTAGAATTGGCGACTACTCCAGAAGAAGTGAAGAACCTAAAAAAGGAGTTCAAGCTAGAAGATGAGTAGAAATGCTTAGAGAGAATGCAAGAACTAAAGAAAAGGTTCCAAGAGCACAAAAAAGCCATAAAATCTAGTCATCTTGAAAGACAGGTTGCTTGACAAGCTGAAAAACATTAAACAAGAGAAAGAAAAATATAGGTCTTAAATGTAGTTGTTAGGAGGGAAAGGAATAGAATCAAAGAGATCAAACTCTTCAATGGTGAGTGCAATCTTGATTTCATAGAAATTGAAGAGGAATCTATTAGTTTCCTCCAAGCATTATTAGACAATAAAGACAATGGGATCCTCAATTAGAATGAGGATATCCTCTTAGTTATACCAAAGTGCCTAAGTGAAGCTGATAACAAGATGTTGATTAGAGAGTTGACAATGGATGAAATTAAAGTAGTAGTGCTTCAATCACACATAGAAAAAATGTCTAGACCCAATAGGATGCCTACAAAATTTTACCATACCCATTAGGAATTCATTGAATAGGATGTCTGGGAAACGGTAGAGGATTTCAGGGAAAGTGGGAAGTTTGTTTTTGATATTAATAACACCATGATTGCCTCATTTCTAGGGAAAAAAATTACATTGATAGTAGATTATCACACAATTTACCTCTAGAATACTATCTATAAGATGATTTCTAAGGAAATGGCTAACTAATTGAAGAATGTGATTAGGAAAATGATCACCAAAGAACATAACACCTTCACTCTAGGTAGGGAGATTACATATAGAATCCTATTGTCTATTGAGACAATTAATACAATATCTATAGAAAAAATTAGAGGTATGATTATTAAATTAGATATCAATAAAGTCTATGATAGGGTGTAATGGAATATTCTATTGAAAGTTCCAAAATAGTTTGCCTTTTGTTTAAAATAAGTTGAGATCATTAAGATACACATCTCTACTCCTTGTTTCTTTGTCTTGGTGAATGTATCTATGTGTGATTCCTTTGCCCCTTTGAATGGATTTAGATAAGGGAACCCATTCATTGGTGTGATGGTAAACAATTAGGGTTTGCATGAGAAGAAAGAAGAAAACCTCTAGTTTTTACTTAGGAACCATTACATTAAAAGAGGGACAATGTAAATCTAATATATCTAGCCAAAAACTAGCAAGGATAAGGGATAAAAAATCTATTGGATTTATTAGATTAGATTGGACTACCCTCTTTTTAAGTTGAATTGTAAAAATATTGAAATTAGGGTAAATGCATTGGAATTGATGTAAAAATGCATGAATAGTAAGATAAAGTCATTAGATCGAGCCACAAACTTGGATCTAAGGATCTTAAGAGTAATCAAACTTGTTCCTAGAAGGAGCTCTTGATTTGTTAGGACCAGTATGGTGGTTTTTGACTTGATGATGATTGTAATGATTGACTTCATCATATGTTGTCATTGATGAAACACATACACACACATATGTTCACATTGTCTACTGGTGTGACTTCAAAGTTGTTTATATTACAACCGGTATACTAAAGTTTATATCAAACTAGTACATAGTGAAAACTGGTATATACATGGATATAACTAGTGGTTATATATAACTTGACATCAACCTGAAGATCGAGCAGAGATTATGAAAGGAGCATCAAACAATAAATGGTTTATGTGCCTAATTCCAACTGGTATTGATTATTCCAACTGGTATTCAATGATTATGTAATGAGTTATCACTCATCATGATGAGTTATCCTTACCAACAATTTTTGGTGGTATTTTTGTGATGAGTTATGATTGTTTGACTAGATACATGACACCTAGGAAATTGTGATATGATTTCTTGAGGCTGGCATGAAATCTAACTGTCTATGTATTGACATCACAATGAATTATTTTGTATGAGCAAAGGAGATATCTTATGTGATGATTTGATGCAAAGGAATAAGTGTTAAGTTGCAGAGTATGTTGGTAATGAAATGTTGAGTGTGCAGAAGAGGATCTATTCAAGCAAGTTGTGCTACTAGTAGATCACACCACCTACTATGTTTTAAAACCTGCAACAGTCAAATCCCCTAACTGGGTAAGCTCTAACAAGCTTCATTGTACAAATCCTCTTACTAGGTGATCCATTAGGTTGGATTCAAAAATACTCTACTAAGGTTACTTCTTACAGGGTACTACCATTTATAGGGTATAGATTTTAACTAAGCTTTGGGATCTCTAATAGGATTTGCTCCTAGCAGAGCAACCTTTTGTAGACCTTAACCATCCAGTTATCTATTACTACAAATAGTTAACTTGTGAGTCCCGTCTCACTATGGTTTTTACCTATTTGGGTTTTCCATGTAAAAACACTTATGCTATGGTGGATGTTGTACTTATTATGGATGTTGTTATATCATTTTGGATTACATGCATATTGTTTAACAAACTTATTAAATATATCTACTAGTTAGTGTTTAAAGTAGTATTGTTTTCAGTGTCACTGATTCACCCCCCCTTGTAGTGCTTTACAATTCTAGCAATTGGTATCAGAGCCTAACTTCTTTAAACCCTAATCACTTGGAAGGAAACCCTAAAGCTACTGTGGCAGATATGAGCTACTTTGAGATGGCTAGAGATCTTGAAGCTAGTAGAAATGAGCTTGAAACCCTAAGGGTCAAATTAAAAGCTTATCAAGTCAAAAGGAGAGAGCTAACTAAACAACTATTAGACAAATTTGATAATATTTCTTCGGATGAGGCCAATATTGATGCTTTATCTGAGGAAGTTGAAAAACTAAATAGTGAAAAACTAAATCTGAGGAGAGAGCTAGAAGGTCTTACTATCCACATGAGTTAGGAACTAGAAGCCAAGAGAACTGTTGAAGATCTCATCAAGGAAAGAGATCATGAGATCACCAAGATCAAGTGAGAGAATGCTACTTTGCATGAGCATTTGAATGCAGAGAAAGAAGAAAAAGAGAACTTACAGCTAGATCTTGAAGTAGCATCATCTCTGAGAGAGAAACTGTCAAAACATAACGAAGATCTCACCAAACAACTCACTGAAGTAAATGGGAAATTGGAAAAGTTCAACAGAAGTTATACCTTGCTAGAAGAACAAATTCAATCAGAAAGGATGAATGGTGATACCTCTAGACCTGGTTTTCACACATCTAAAAAAGGAAAATCCTTGGGTACCAAGAGAAACACTCATAAGAACAAATCTTCTCCTAAGGCTAAAAAGCCTACTAGTAAGAAGATCTTTAAACCTGTTTGTTTTGTTTTCCATAAACCTGGTCAAACTACAAATGTTTATAAAAACAAACCTAATGGAAATGCAAGTTATAATACAAATGCTAGGTATGTGTCCAAGAAATTTGAAGGCCATTGCTTCACATGCAAAATGTATGGACATAGATCAGTTGAATGCAGATATGGAGAAAATAATCCAATACCACATATGAATCCAAGACCAAATGGAAGCTGGATGAGAAATTATGTTAACCGGGGTAACATGAACTGACAAAGACCCTACGATAACCAGTTTAGTCCATTTGAGATGGAAAAGGTAACAAATGTCATTTGCACCATCTGTAACAATTTTATTCATGTCTATGTATTGCAGAACAAGAACTGGGAGAGGTAATGTAGGACCTTGGAGATCATCTGGAATGGCTTGCTATCATTGTCATAAACCGGGACAAATAGAACTTTTTTTATAGATCCAGAAAGAGAAAACTAATTAATCCTTCTAAAGATAAAAAAGGCAAGCAAAAGGTCAATATTGAAGAAACCAGAGAAGAAATGAATCAAATATGGAAGAAAAAGAGTGATGATTTACCTAGAGAAGAAACTAATCCTTCACCTAGTGTGGATAATTATGCACCTGTTAACTAAGCCTTTTCAATACAGCTAAGGGGAGCATAATTGTAAATCTACTTCTGGACCCCTTGAGATGAATGAGTGGTAAGAGAATTTGAATGCATGAAATTTTGATAAATTTTTGTCAATCGGTTATGAACTGGTTTTATCTGTCAATATTGTATGTATCATTGGTGTAATTAGGTTTTGTAACCCTAACGGGTGAGCATTTAATGTTGTAGGTAAAAATGATAAAATAAAGTTTCACTTTGTTATTTTTACCCTAATGCATTCGAGAATTAATTTTTGAGCGCTTGCCGATCTAAGAAAGGATTGTTAGCTGATTTTAGTCAAAGTTGTATCGTGATTTTGAGTAATCAAGCTTATTTGAAGGTTAGTGTAGACTGAACTAGTGTGCACTTGAGTATTCAACTGGCAAACATGGAAACCTTTGTAGAATAAGGTATTCTCTTTGAAAAATCCTACTTTGAATCTATTCTATATGAAATGGTATCATTTTCTAAACTAGTAGACAAATTGATGATCACATTTGAACCTATGGAAGTTGTAAAGGCGGAACAAATTATGTCCTATAATGCTTTATCACAAGTTCCTAGTGGTGTCATAGTAAAAGGAGATTTGCCCAGCTACATTCATTGCAAGATTGAGGTTTTAGGATCATTGTCAATATATTCTCAGTTGAAATCCCTTTGCAATGAAAATGGAAAGATTCAACTAGAATATATTAGGGTTTATGAGAAAGGTTTTCATAATGCAGCTTATTTTCTTGAATATTTTAAAGAGGAACATATCCAAATTATTATGAGTTATGTTCATGGGAAAAATATGCATTTAGAAAGGACTCGTACTATAACCAAGGAAGCTATTCAAGTTGTAACTGGTTTTTACTCAACCGGTGAAGTACCTAAGATGAGGAAAATTTCAAAAGAGACAGTAAACACTCTAACCAGATCAACCTCTGATGGGCGTTCTTTTTCTATCAATAACATCAAGGACCTAGTGGATAAGCTGGTAGCCATGGTTATAGGCTACCAGATATTCTATTCTAGTAGATTGAATAGTGTTCCATCTGTAGCAGTGCATACTGCTTAAAAGTTGATAGCTGAAAATGGTAATTATGACCTATGTGAGGCTATAAGGAGCCAATTATTGTTGAATCTTCAGTCTATCAAGAAGGATAGCAGTCAAAAGTTTAAATTTGGACAGTTGTTGATCATTCTATTCTTTTATTTTTAGAATTTCCTACTAGGAATTTGTGATCTAGAATGGTCTAAGGATCTACTGGTATCTTCCTAGATTAAGAACAAAATAAAGGCTGTGAGGAAGACCTTTTCCACTACAATAAATAAATATTTCAATAAATTTAAGAAGAAAATGGGTATGAGAGTAATATTTCTTGAGGATGTGGTGAAACACTTCACTAAGGACATTATTTTCACAATTACCATTGATTTCTATTTGATGGAGTCTATTGAGCCTAGAGAAGAAGAAATGGAAGACATGAGCTATGAGCTCAACTATGACTTATTGATCGATTATGCCAATAATATGTTGGCATCTCTAGTGGATAAAAAGAAGGCAAGATTGGATATAGTTGAAGTTCAAACTACAAAAGCTGAAGCCAATAGTGTTCCAACCATAAGTGGTAAGGGTAAGAAGAAGAGGGCTAAGCAAGCACCTATGGTGATAAAAATTATAAGAATGACACGAAGTGTCCAAACCAAAAAGTAATCAGAACGTAGAGTATATGCAAAGAAGGAGGTTGTATCAAAGAAAAGATGTCAGAAACTAATTCTCCAAGAAGAATTTGAAGGTATTGATACTGAGGAGGAACCCAAGAAAATGAAAGCAACTGGTAAAGAAGACAAACAAGTGAAGGAAGTGCCAAAGGCAACTGTGCCTATTGATGTCTTAACTTACAAGCCTAAGACTAACTTTGAGAGAACATCGAAGATATTAGGAAGAAACAGATTTGATTATATCAAAGATCATTTTGATTCATTCAATGAAGATGAAAAGGAACAAATTATTCAACAGGTAATCAATTATTTATGCCATTATAATAGATTACCTCATGATCTTCAAAATGATAACTCTAGTTACTTATATACTATTCTTTTGAATAAATGGGAGGCAGCAATAAAGAAAGAAAAAGAAATCATAGATGATGTATTTGTACAATATTTTTCTGATTTATCAAAGGATAAGTAGAACGAATTGGTTTATAAGTACAAAGTTCACTTTTCTTTCAAGACAAGAAGATTGAAGTTAATTAGTGGAAAGTTGCAACCTGTTGAGACTGAGACTCATCAAATTGCTCGTAATATGCACAGATGGAAGAACATATACATTCCTCTAAGGATGAGAAATATACTATTGATCAACCTCAAATGGATGAGGAAGAAATTGTGCAAACTGATGTTGTCTATCCTATCAAGAAGAATGATAACCATATTGTCCAATGAGTCATAATTGTTGATGATATTCAGGATGCAATAGATCTATCTGGAGATATTACTACATCAGATATTCCACCGACAACTCAACTAGGAGTGTATATTCCACCAGCCAAGGAACAACCAGTGAAACCTCAACTCCCACTAGTTTCATAGTCACTCAGAAGGAATCCGATGAAAAAGTTGATACACAGATTTCTGAACAAGAAACGAAGAAAGAACAAGAGAAAGATAAGATTATTAAGGTAACATCTCCTTAACCGCTAAAATCACTAGTCATACAACAAATTGATGAAAATGATGATGACTCATTAGGCATCTTAGGGCCTATTGTCAGGCCCAATATAGAAAGCTAATGTATTGAGAGGGGAGGGGTGAATCAGTACTTCTAAACTTTTCCTTTGTAATAACCTTGCTGTTATGCATAAATAGAATAGTGCAGTAACATAAAATAAAACTATAATCAATAGATAACAATCATACATGATTCACTCCATAACACATATATTTTGGTCACGCAGAAACTCTTGGTTAGAGAGACAAACTGCGATGGGGATGGCACCCACAACTTCACTACTGCAATAATAAAATAATAAAGAATGCTTGGTTAGAGCTACATTTAGCTATTTTTGATAGCTTACCCTGCTAGGATTATTAAGATCAATTAGATCTACCTTACTAAAGGATTTTTACAACACTATATAAGTGTACCACCTAGTTAAAGGATTTACAATTTATAGACTTGGTTAGAGTCTTTTACCCTGTTAAAGGTTTCTCTTACAACTTCACAATATTACAATATAATCATTACAAATATCTGCAACTTTACATCTGAAATGCTAAAGCAGATTCTATGTGCTCTAAATAAGGTTACCTAGCTTGTAGCATACCTCAGTAACCCATAATGAAACTCGGTAAACCCTTCTGTTTACTCTGTTCTTCGACTATTCACTGATAACCTTCTCGGTGACCTCTCTGTGTCTCTGTAATAGTCTTCCTTCATGTATACACACTTCTATCTCATTGCATCTCTTATTGCATCATATCATGTCATATTTCTAACCCTAGAATCATGTTGTATATATAGATCTCTTACAACGGTGATTTGATTCATTGCTTTGATCTTACAAAAAGATTTTTTGAATGAATAACTAAACAGAATATCTCATAGGCTAGATTGGCCTTGTAATCATACATAATCTCATAGTTCAATTTCCAATGCAGAAACGGTTAGATGTGCCTCGATCTTGTAACACATTTTCACGTGCATGTCCAGGTTCAATGTATCTAGTAAAACATTTCACTCGGTGACTATCAACTCGGTGAGTTAACTTTACCACTTGGTATCCATGAACCTTTACTCGATAAACAGCTCGATGAATACTGTGTTCTGTGACTACTTTCTTTAGTAACTGACTAGACTGTTCATACCGACTTCTCTATGTGTACCGATTGCATGATTCGGTAATACTAACCAACTAGAATATAGTATGACTTTGGATATGAAACTAATGGCAATTTGATAAGTAGTAACAATCTCCCCTTTTGACATTAGTTTAGATGTTTGACAAAAAACTACTTACAAATTCATAACTCAAAAAAAAACTATATACTTGACAATATGTACAATAGTCAATAGTATATGTAGATATACTCCCCTTATCATTATCCTGTACATAACTCTGAATTTTGCATGTTTGGTTTTGTTCTGTACTTGTGTGCTCTGAATGCTCTGTATATTCTGCTCGGTATACTCCCCTTGTATACAATACTCAAAATTGTGTTATCAAAACTGTACTACTCTCCAAGTGTAGAATTACTCCCCCTTTGCTGGGATTTCCTCTATGTAGTAACATAATATTACTCCCCCTTTTCGACAAACATTAAAAACTTAATTTGCATCCGAAGGCAGTAACTGATCAAAAATAGTCTTATACTTGGTCTGGGCATCAGTGAGGGGGACTGAGAGTGAGTCCTTGAGACTTTCCATTAATGAGTTTTGTGCTTGAATATCAGATAAGAGTGATATCAAGCCATCAAGAGTGCTTCCCTCTTGGGTAGTTGATAAGCTTGTAGCTCGGTTGAGCTGCTCTTAGACTGATGAGAGATGATGAAGGAATAATGTTTGAAGGGTCATTATATCCATCCTAATTTTATGCTCTTCATTCCTCAGTTCTAACTATTGAGCCATGAGTTGTTGTAGCTTTTTGTAAAAATTCTGAACTGAATTAGGCTCAGTGGTCAACTTGGATGAGAGATCGGTGATCTCTTTCTCAATTGCATCAGTTTTATTTTTGATGTCTTTAATAAATAAAGAAAATGTACACAATTTCTAGAATAAATAAATAGTGTGCTTGACTTGAGGGGACAACTCAACAATGAATTTGACAAGTTTTATCTTGCCAACAGCAATTGATTTTTGGACTTCCTCTATCATTTTTGCTGTGAGCTCTTTATCCTTGATCTTACTTAGGTATTCGGATGCATCAACACTAGATGTTTCAATATGATTAAGGAGTTCATCCAACTGAATATGGATGGCTGCATTGGTTGACACTGTTGCTGATCGGTAGCATTTCTGTGAGTAGTGTCCTAACCTTTTGAAGTACCTTGTTCTTTTTCTGTATGGCCAGTTATTTCTCCTGTTTGGCCTTTGCTTTGCATAGTTCACCGAATTCAATGAGTGCTTGCCCTTTTAATTTAGAGATGTCGACATTGGGAAACATGATCAGTTTAGATAAGTCAAATTTAAAACCATGCTTTCTCACCTTCTTCTCTTTTCCTTTTGTCTAGGGCACTAAGACAAGTGCTTGTGAGGCTTGCTGTCCCTCAGTAGGTTACTCGGTAGATGCAACACTTTGCACTATTCCTGTAGTAGTTGCTGTGTCTCTGGATGGCTCGGTGCTAGGGGTCTCTGCTGTAATATTTGTTGTGCTTGTCTGTGCTTGAGATGATTGATCTTTTGTTGTGTCGATTGCAGCTTCAGACTTCTTACTTATATCTTCTGCAGCTTCAGATTTGTTACCTTCAGTAACTTGTTCAGTGTCCTTGGGAGCTTCGGTTGGGACTATTGGCTTCACCGACGGATAAGGTTGAACTTATTCTAAGATCGATTCACTAGACACAAGTTTTGCATAAGTGGTGCCTTCAATCATTTCCTGCTTCGGTGCGGCTTCATCCATTACATCTTTATCAATTTGTATTGTGTCAATCGGGTCTGGACCTTGCTCAGTGACATCTGGATCTTGCTCGGTGACATCAATAATTTCAATTTGAGATTGTTCACCGACATCCTTTTTTTGAAGATCTCCTGCCACTTGGCCTTAGTCTCACTCTCCACATCAATATATAGCCCATTCATCAATTTTAAGGCTCTCTGTTTCACAAGAAATTTTGAATTATATGTGGACAAATACTCCTTGATTTCAGCTACGGACATGTCAGGAAATAAATGGACAAGACTTCTTTCTCTTATTTGTCTCTTTGAATCCATTGCATATTTCCATCTGTTATCAATATGTGAGTAGAGTTCACTCGGAAGTGACTTTGCTAGTTCTAATGGTGCTAACCAAAACTTCAAAAGTGTACATATGACAGCTTCTTCAATCTGTCATTTCTCATCATTGTTCCTAGACTCATACTTAACGTATCTGAATCCTACAAATCCATCATATTCCTTAAGATTGGCACAAAAGTTTTCAACACTGTGAATGTTTGCCTTTTTTCTCTTCACAATCTGGAATTTGTTAGCATCATCAAACTCTATATCACTCGACTCTTTTGCCAAAATGAGTCTTCGAGTAGATTTCTTGTAAGTCTTTGTTACCTTAGGAATGACAACAGTCTTTTGTTTCTTGCTTGGTGATGCAGCTAATGCTCTAGTGTTGGGTCTCTTTGTTGGTGGAGTCGGCAGGGCCTTTGTGATGTCTTGTTTCTTTCTTTTTAGAACTTTTCCCTTTGGCAACTCTGTGCTCAATGTTATTGCAGCCTCCTGTGCTTCTGATTCTTCCTTAGTAATGGCAAGATTGCCTTTGATAGTTGTAGACGAGGATTCTTCTTTGAACTTCTCAGATAAAGCTTTTATCATCTTTGTAGCTTTCCTTGTAGCCTTAGGAACTACAATGCTCATTTTTACTTTCTCCTTCACCTCTTCATAGGTTCCATACCTTAGTTTAGTTGCATGCCTTGGAAATGATCGGTAGGCATCAATTTGTTGCTGTGTGATATCATAATCAATTTCATAACCCATTGGTTGCAATGACTAAATCCTTGGTTCAATAGCATTTACATAGCAATAATCAGTGTCGACTTCAAAACATATATTGTCCTTGTATTTTTTGACCAGTTATGGTGGGATCCTGTACCTATCGTGCATTTTCTCTTGGAATTTGCTAAAGTAATCATCCATGACATCATTAAAGTTATCTCCTAACTTCTTGATGTAATCATTGATCTGATGGGTGATAGGTCAGTGTAGCTCCCATACTACTTTACCAACTAAGGGAAAGAGCTTTTCAGAATAGAAAAACATACAGACAAGTAGTGAACCAAACTTGAGTGTGTTTGTCGAGTTGTTCTTCTTTGGCTTCCTTATTGTGTTCAGGTTCTCAAATACGTTCTTTAGTAGTACTTCACACAAGTCTACTTTCATTCCCTTCTTTACTATTTTGTAGGCCAGGTCCACTGCAGCACATGGTACACTGTTTTCCCTTGTAAATTGGAAGAAACAGTAACCAATGACTTTGATTGAAAATTTTAGTTCAACATCAGTGACATTATTCAATTTTAGTCCTCAGTAATTGGATTCTACTCTGGTTAGACTGATTAGCTTCTTTTGTGATATCATTTTCTGTGCACGAGCATGATCGTAGATGGGATATCCGGTGATGAGGTGAATGACTTCCTTCATGATCTTGAATGGTTTCTCTTGTAGCCACATGAAATCATCATGTACTCTGCTCAATACAAACTTAACCCATTGGGGTTTGAACACACGAGGATAGACTAGGGCTTCAGTTAATCCCTTGAATGCACAGTTCATCATATGTGTCACTAATCTCTACATGA
This sequence comes from Cryptomeria japonica, assembly GCF_030272615.1. Classification (NCBI taxonomy): domain Eukaryota; kingdom Viridiplantae; phylum Streptophyta; class Pinopsida; order Cupressales; family Cupressaceae; genus Cryptomeria; species Cryptomeria japonica. Next base: position 294,849,666 of record NC_081407.1, read on the forward strand.
CCAAGTTCATCAACATGACACTTGGTAAAGAATCTAATATCTTCTACCAATAAGACTCGATCCGGGATGAGTGAAAATGCAGTTTTATCATCCAGTTCTGAGGCAACTTTAGGAGTTAGGGAATACTTCAGAGATGGCTTCTCTACATTTTGGACAACTATAGGGTCTTGGATCTTGGGTGCCATGGTATATCTCGAGTAAAATTCGACAGGTTATCCTTAGGGTTTACAAGTGACTTACTCTTCACACTCGGTAGACACTAGCAATTTGACTAGATCAGAAACCAGCTAAATAGTGTGAATAGATTGATGTAAATACCTTGAAATTCACTCTGAATGAAGTTTGGTCACTTTGATTCGCTCTGCTCTGCTTTGGGTGAATGATAATGATCGCAAAAACACTTTTAAGTACTCAAAAATACCTTATCGAGCTCCATGCAAGTTAGGTCAAGATATTAAATGCACTCGGTTCACCTTTTACCAATTTACTTCATTTTCTATTTTCATCGAGTACCCAACTTTGCTTTGTTAACCAACTTGATAGGTTTCCTGTATAGTGTGCAAACTGACTAATTGCATCTTAACTATGCAGATTTTGAATTCTGTTCATAATAAAATAGGAACTGTTATGATTTAACATTTAAAGAATGCAGTCCCTTCATACCTTTTCTTGAGTAATTTGAAATAGGTGCACCTAACTCGGTAGGTAAGGTGCTTTCTTCATCTGATATAATTTCTTTCTTTTTCCAAATCATCTTGAATTTTTCTTTTATCTCCTCAATGTCTCTTCTCGGTTGATCTCTACAATCTCTAGCTAAATGTCCAACTTTGTGACAATGAAAACATGCCATACCGGGATTTCTCCATGATCTCTGATTGTTCCTTCCAAACCTTATAAAATAGTTGGCACTTATATGTCCATATCTTCCACAACATTCGCACCATATCCTTGTATTGTAATCCCATGGTACTGTTGCATATTGTCGGTAAGAATCTGTGTGAGTTCGGTAACCTCCAGTGTTTTCTCGGTGTGGATACTTCATGTAGTTCTTTTTCTTAAACCAACACTTCTCAGTACTATGTCCATATCTATTGCAGTTTTTACAAAACCCTTTGAATTTTGCCTTCTGATGGTTGTTAACAGACTTTGTGCTACATTGATTAGGTATGTGACCATAATTTTTGCAATTATAACAATATCCATTGGACTTAGAGATATTCGGTTGCTTACCTTTTCTGATCTGGCATATGTTGGTAGTATGACCTTGATTTCCATAGTAGTAGCAAATAGGCTTCTTCCTTTTGATGTTATTTCTTTTTCCAGCTTGTTTTGATGATTCTCCTATCTTGGTAGTATTAATTCCTTTCTCGATAGAGTCTTTTCCTTTGTAACTGAGTCCTCCATCTTTGTAGAGTCTTCTTCTATTCAGTTGCTCATCCAACATCTTTGATGCTTCATAACTTTTCTCCAATTATTCTTTGGATTTCTTTTATGTTTCAAGTTCACCAGTCAACCTTGACACTTCAAGTTTCAATGATTGATTTTTATCATTCTTCAGAATTGCTTCATGATGAGCATAACCTAGTTGATCTGTCATATTTTGTTGAATACCAGTTAACCTTATGATTTCATCATCCTTATTAGATACTAGAGCTTCAAGTTGTTGTTTCTCTCTTTGTAGATCTCTTGCTTTATCCTCAACTCTCCTTAATGCATCTAGATTTTCAGACATTTGTGTACTGAAATGTTCATATTCTCTTTTCATTGCTTTTAGTTGATCAGCCAATGCTTTGTTCTTTTCTTTCAACATTCCAATCATTTCTTCAGTTTCTTCAGATATACTATTCTCAGATGATGTCGCGATTTGTTCCACTAGCTCTTGAGAATCCTACAAGTCATCAGATAATCTTCTCCTTACTTTCAGAGATTTTTGCATTTGCCTTTGCATGTCTGCATTCACTTGATTTGCATTATCTAGCTCTTCTTGAAGATGCACAATCCTCCGAGATTGTTTGTAGCTTTCCATTGCTAAGATCTTTCTCTTTAGGTGGTTAAACCCTTTGACAAGATTCAAGCTTTGATACCAATTGTTAGTCCCAATATAGAAAGCTAATGTACTGAGAGGGGAGGGGTGAATCAGTACTTCTAAACTTTTCCTTTGTAATAACCTTACTGTTATGCATAAACAAAATAGTGTAGTAACATAAAATAAAACTGTAATCAATAGATAACAATCATACATGATTCACTCCATAACACATATATTTTGGTCATACAGAAATTCTTGGTTAGAGAGAAAAACTACGGTGGGGATGGCACCCACAACTTCACTACTGCAATAATAAAGAATGCTCGGTTAGAGCTACATTTAGCTATTTCTGATAGCTTACCCTGTTAGGAGTATTAAGATCAGTTAGATCTACCTTACTAAAGTATTTTACAACACTATATAAGTGTAGCACCTGGTTAAAGGATTTACAATTTATAGACTTGGTTAGAGTCTTTTACCCTGTTAAAGGTTTCTCTTACAACTTCACAATATTACAATATAATCATTACAAATATCTGCAACTTTACATCTGAAATGCTAAAGCAGATTCTATATGCTCTGAATAAGATTACCTAGCTTGTAGCATACCTTAGTAACCCATAATGAAACTCAGTAAACCCTTCAGTTTACTTTGTTCTTCGACTGTTCACTGACAACCTTCTCGGTGACCTCTTTGTGTCTCTGTAACATTCTTCCTTCATGTATACACACTGCTATCTCATTGCATCTCTTATTGCATCATATCATGTCATATTTCTAACCCTAGAATCTTGTTGTATATATAGATCTCTTACAACGGTGATCTGATTCATTGCTTCGATCTTACAAAAAGATTTTTCGAATGAATAATTGAACAAAATATCTCATAGGTTAGATTGGCCTTGTAATCATACATAATCTCACAGTGCAATTTCCAATGCAGAAATGGTTAGATGTGCCTCGATCTTGTAACATGTTTTCATGTGCATGTCCAGGTTCAATTAATCTAGTAAAACATTTCACTCAGTGAATATCAACTCAGTGAGTTAACTTTACCACTCGGTAGCCATGAACCTTTACTCAGTAAACAGCTCGGTGAATACTATGTTCTGTGACTGCTTTCTTTAGTAACTGCTAGACTGTTCATACCGACTTCTCTATGTGTACCGACTGCATGATTTGGTAATACTAACCGACTAGAATATAGTATGACTTTGGATATGAAACTAATGGCAATTTGATAAGTAGTAACACCTATAATTATTGATAATATGAGTGCATCTGAAATGATGAACATTGCAACTGTCATGCAATCTAGGGAACACAAGAAGAGACTTAAAGGACAAAGAATGGAAGAAGAAACCATTCAGAATCCTATGGATATTCTGACAAGTCTACTACCAGAAACTGCTATAGGGTTTTTGACAACTCCTATTAGCAAACTTGGTCAATTGGTTGCTGATGCATCTGAGCAACTTAAATCCCTAGAAGAAGAAGTGCAAACTTATGCTCAGAAGAGTTACATGAAGAAGCATAGAGAGAATCTTATGAAAGAGATTGATATGGGAAAAATTTCTCTCTCTTAATAAATATTTATTAAGAAAAGATATTGAAACAAGAGGTAAATTCCTTGCATCTACTTCTAATGTTTCATTCTTTTATTCTGATATCAATAATAGGCAAGTTGAAATAGATCGAAGAGCTAGAGAAGATATGCAATGCATATGTACCACTTCAAGATTCTATTTTTGGAAAATTTGTGGATGATTTGCAAAACAGGTTAGATACATATGATCTTGAAAAATAAAAAAGACTCTGATCATTGAAGGAAATGAAGAATCAAATCAAACCCCAAGTGGACATAATGCGAAGAGCCTATAACACTGTAGAAACTATTTTGGCTACACTAGAAACATGTACACTTGATTCAATGGAAGAGTTCCATACTCATATTATGTCTACACTTGAGTTCAATGAGAACTTTTTGGAGACATAGGAACATTCTTTTTCTCTATTGAAGAGAAACTTTAGTGACATTTTTCAGAGGCTAGCAATGCATGAATCTTGATTCAGTTTTTCATTTTTTTGTATATTTAAAACATTTTGATGAAAAATTTTCTATATATATATATATGTATTTTTCTTTTCAATTTGTCATTGTTGTCAAAGGGGGAGTAGAAATATGTATGTGTGTTCTGAAAATTTTGTATGTTGTATGTAGTAAGGGGGAGTATATGTATATGTGTATAAATTTTTTGTGTAAGCACAATTAGTGGTATTGCTGTAAAATTTTCTAAGTGTTGTCATCAATGCCAAAGGGGGAGATTGTTGGCTTGATGATGATTGTAATCATTAACTTCATCATATGTTGTGATTGATGAAACACATACACACACATATATTCACATTGTCTACCGGTGGTTATACATAACTCGACATCAACCTGAAGATCCAACAGCGATTATCAAAGGAGCATCAAAGGATAAACATTTTATGTTCTTAACTCCAATAGGTATTGATTGTTCCAACCAATATTCACTAATTATGTGATGAGTTATCACTAGTCGTGATGAGTTATCCTTACCAACCATTTTTGATGGTATTTTTGTGATGTTATGATTGTTTGACCAGATACACTGCACCTAGGAAATTATGATATGATTTCTTGAGGCCGACATGAAATCTAAATGTCTATATATTGACATCACAATAAATTATTTTGTATGAGCGAAGAAGATATTTTATGTGATGATTTGATACGAAGGAAGAAGTATTACATTGCAGAGTATGTTGGTAATGAAGTGTTGAGTGCGTAGAAGAGGATCTATACAAACAAGTTGTGATACTACTAGATCACACCACCTGTTGTTCTCTAATCACTGCAATAGTCAAATACCCTAACCGGGTAAGCTCTAAAATAGTTCATTGTACACATCATCTAGCCAAGTGATCCATTAGTTTGGATTCAGAAATTCTCTACTAAGGTTACTCCTTACAGGGTACTACCTTTTACAAGGTATATCTTTTAACTAAGCTTTGGGATATTTAAGAGAATTCGCTCCTAGTAGAGCAACCTTTTGTAGACCTTAACCGCTCAATTATCTATTTTTGCATATAGTTAACCTGTGAGTCCCATCTCATCGTGGTTTTTACCTATTTGGGTTTTCCATGTACAAACACTTGTGTTATGGTGGATGTTTTACTTATTGTGGATGATGTTATATCATTTTGGATTACATGCATATTGTTTAACAAAATTTTTTAGTATATCGATTGGTTAGTGTTTAACATAGTATTGTATTTGGTGTCACAGATTCACCCCCCTCTCAATGCTTTACAAGTCCATCAGTGGTCAGTCTGGTCCTTCAGAATTTTCACACTCCAATGTGGGATTGATTCATCACTGTGAATAAAACCAATTCTAAAGATTATAACTTTGTACTTTCTCTTGTGCAAAATATTGAAGGGAAATAGGTTGGTGATAGGGTTTTGCCTTAGCCAAAACCCCATTTTTAGAATTAACCATGAAATAGAAATGAAATATGATTGAATTGCTATAATAAAAATGTTCTCCTTTCGAGGGGTGTTCAATAATGTCTGAAACACTAATCCTAAACCTCCTTGTGAATTTTTGTTTGTCTCCACATAGAATTAGGGTTTCATAAATTCTTAAACAACATAGAACATGAATGTCAACTCCAATGCTTAAATCTTGACCTTATCTTTGTTCCAATGCTTGAAAAAAGACTTATTGCTTGCTCACTTGCTTGAATGCTTGAAATGATGTGAGGGTATACTTAATTTTATTTAATGCATATCAAAATGAGAGGGTAGACCTCCTTTTATATGTGCTTTTGAAAAAAAGAAGTTAATTTGCTGAAATGAGTCGACATGGAGTCCAAATTCTTTCCCTAACCTTGTGACCATTAAGGGGCCCAAAATTGGGTCCTAATCAGGAGGACTAGAGCACTGGGCTCACTGGTCCTCAAGGGACTAAGGTTTCATGCCTTGGTATTTTTGAATTAGAGACAAAAGATTGAGGGTAGGATGAAGTCTGAGGTGAAGATGGTGGCAAAATTTCATAGTATGAGTAGAATTAGGTCCCATTTAGGACCTGGGGCATGCATGCCAAGGTGAGGGCCCAAATGCAGACAAAATTGTAAGGGAATACAATTTAGGATGCTACATTTAGCCCCAACTTTAGTAGGAGTATGAGACTAAGCATACTCTTGGAAGAGTATAAAGGTTCACACTAAAAGGATTTTATAAAGATTCTAAGGAGGCAAGACACACCAAGCCCTCAATGGACTTTAGGTATCTTACTGCTTCAAGATCAAGATAAATGTGACATCATAAGAGAGAGAAAGAGAAACATGACTACAAGCCTAGTAAGGTTCACTTACTATCCGTCATGAAAAGAAAAATACCAAGCAAAAGGCTAAGTTCTCAAAGTAAATTGAGTATTGAGATATGCAAAAGAGAGAAACATTTAGAGGACTATATGCCCCCATGTTAAAGAGATCATGTATGCCACAATGAGAGTGATTGATTTAAAGTAGTATACCTTCATCCAAAAGACTTGAGAATGATATTACAATGATATGCCCCCAAGAAGGATACATCAAGCGATAATAATCATAAAACACTAAACACATAACTAGGTTCAACTTAACTTTGGGGTAAGTATTCTCTTATGATAAATAATGTATATCATGTATATATGTTTATTGAATTTTCATCATCCCCAAATAAAGTAGAGCCACAATGGAAGAATGGTGCATGTGTCTTTTGAGTCATTATGGGAGAGACCAGAGAGGTCTCAACACTTTGCATCATCCTCAAGTAGACAACACAAGGGATAACAAATAGAAGAATTGAGAAACAAATAGAAGAATATTATAAACAAGCAAGAGGGGAGAGAGAGAGAGATAATATAAGGTGTGAATGAAGCTAATCAAGCAAGTCATCTACCTCCCAATCTTGTTCAACATTGTTTTGGGAGGGTGGGAAATATGCAAGAGGAGAAACTTTAAGCACAACATATGGAGATACAACAAATTCCAAACAAGGACTATGCTCTAATGATGGATTACTTTGTTTGTTACTAGGAGCTAGGATTAATGCTTGTGGAAATTGTTTAGATAAATAATTGTCATCATCAAAATATTCATATTCATCACTTGAATGAATATTGTTAGCATGATCATTTTTATCCATCTCTTCATCAAGATTAATAAAAATAGGATATTTAATTGGAATAGAACATGAACCATCATCTTTCTTAATCATTTTACATCTTGGTGATTTAGGTTGAACTTCCTCCCTAGGGTTAGGTGAAGGATGGACAAATGGGATGATATAAACATTTGGTGTCTTAGCATGATGTCTTGGTCTTGGATAAGGATTGTGAATGTTTAGGATCAATAGGCATAGGATACTTCTCTTCTTTTCAAAAAGGATGCATGGGAGTAGGTGTTTTAGGTTGACAAATAAGAGATTCTGGGTGCTTTCCTTTGTAAGTTATACAAGGTGGAACTATAGTATATAAAGGAGTAATCGAGGGTATATGGAGTAGACAAATTCCATCATGAGGAGGAGGAATAGGTATATAATGAATAAGAGGAATGAAATTAGGATCTCCAGGCTTACTTAAGGAGAGAACCATATCATTCTTGAACTTTTGATAAGACTGAAAAATAGAATCACTTCGAGGCTTAGAAGGTTCAAATTGTTTATAACAAAATTAATCAGGATTAACATCTGCATGTGTCACCATGGGTTGATACATGATATGATTAATTGTTATGATTTTGTCATTAAGAAGGAATTTCAAACACTTATGAATGGTAGAAGGGATTGCTTTCATAGAACAGAGCCAAGGATGTCCCAATTTCACACGAAATTGAACGGATGTAGGAATGATAAAAAAATTGGCATCTAAGAACTAAGTACCAAACCCAATGGGGATATTAATGGAACCAATAGAGGGACAAGAAAAAAAATCAAAGATCATAATCATTCCATCAGATTTATCATATGTTACTTGATACAATTGTAAGGTATAAAGATATTCTTTAGTTATCACATTCACCATACATGCTTGGTCAATGAGCACCCCTCATGATAGTATGTCCTTTATCCTCACAATGATATATAGTAAGTCATGAGGTGCTTCCATAGTCTCATGAGGATAAAAGGTAATACATAAGTGCTTAGAATGTGTACATTTATCAATAAGATTCATCACATTATTAGACTCAAGGCCACGATCATTAGTAGAAAAAGGAAGATGCTTAGACTCAATCACATTAGTATCATGAGAAGGCAAAGGGCTATTAAATATTTGGAAGTTTTGATTTGGAGGAGCTGCAGATTTATTTCCTTTGTCATTCACACCAGCTACAAATATAATATTGTTATCAATAAGGTCTTGAATTCTACTCCTTAGAGAATAACACTTTTAAGTGTCATGACCAGGTTGATGATGATATTGACAAGAAGCTTTGTAATCATGATAAGATGGAAAAGGTTTGGATGTGTAATAGAATAAATAGGTAAAGAACAATACCATTGAAAATCTTAATCCCTAAATATTCTAGAAAAAAATTAGCCAAAAGTCTTTAATCATAAACAATTGATAAGCCAAAGTCAGATGCATCGATGGAAGTCATATCGATCATTGCTAGTTTGCCATGGAAGTCAATTTGAACGGGGAAACATATACTGATTATGGTCATCGGCAAAACATATACTAGCGACAAAGGAAAAATATTGTCTTACCGAAAGTCATTGAGGCTATCTATAAGACTTATCCTGATGAACAACCAAGGATAAAAGTGCATCAGTGAAGGTTATAATGAAGAAAGATCATCGGCGTAGCCAAAGGAGTCGGGATGTTTCATTTTGGGTCTCCCTGATACACAATGAGGTGATTGGTCAGATGATCATCGAGAAAGATTATGATGATGGAACATGATGTAGCAGGAAAAGTTATGCCGAAGGAAAAGGTCATCAGGAAAACTACGCTTGTCGTCATGACACATTTGAAGTTACCCCAATGCTCGATGATAGTATCGAGTTTACATATACCGATAAAGAAGAAGGAGTGTCATCATCTTGTGTTACCCCAAAAGGAAAGATAAATTTTCTAAAAGGAAAAGTTATTTTGCTGATGGTACCAAAGATGAAGTTTCATTGGAGAGATATACATCTACGAGTCATTGTCGTATCGGAATTTAAAACTGAAATAGTGAGCTTTTATTAAATGATTACATCAGGTAGATTTATTTATGGTTCACACGAGGTAGATTTATGAGAGGATCATCATTACAAAGTTGTATATAGATGTATTGGGCATATAATCAATATTTCTTGACACAATTTTTACATAGTGAAGCAATTGATAGAACAGAGAATTGAAGTTCTGAGAGTTAGAGAAAAAGATTGTGATTGCAAAAATGGAGTCTTTGAGTTCTACAAGAAACAAAAGAGCGACAAAAAGATTTGAATCTAGGGATAAGAAATCTAAGAAAGAAGATGAAGCCTGGATTCGAATATTGAACCAAGATATGATACAACAAATGCAAGCACCAAGCCCTAAGTGTAGAAGATCGAGACAACATTTGTTGAGGAGGGACCAATTGGAAGATAAATATAAAAATTTCAGAGATGTGTGGACCAAAGTGAGAGGATATGAATTATTCTTGTTCTACTACCTAAGAAGTGACAAGGAAATACCACTATGCAACCCATGGAAGACCAATTTGGGTAAGTTGATTGTCCCAAATGTGTTTGTAAGTGTGAAATTGCTAGAAACCCTAGTGAAAAACTATAATTATGTGGAGAGGTATAGTTAGGCCCCTAATGCAGATGCCTTTATTATGTTTTATGTTGGTACACTAAATGAAGTATTTAACTTGGATCCCAACCCTGATAAACCCTTGTCTTTCAGAGAATTGGAAGAAGAATACCGCAAAATGGATACAACATATATTGCATGGAAATTAGATATCCATAAGAAGGAGGTAGGTATACTAACAAAACAGGATGGGCCACCATTCAACATTGATTTATTCAGGCATTACCTACAATATACTTATATGTCTTATGGGTAGTTAGGAGGACTTGAAGTTCTTGATCTAATGAGTACTAGGTCGTTAGTATTAGCCTTAAATATCCAAATGTATGAGCCTAGACCATTTGATTATGCCTCTTATTTGGTAGAAAAATTACATGAGGGTTTCCTGAACCTTAGGGATAAAAAAATCCCTAATTTCAAGTTTTATTCATTGTGGATGAATTTAGTATTATTTTATGGATGTTTCAAGGGTATGTGGCCTGAAGAGTTAGTTCTTAATACCAGAAATAGGGAAGGGGAGGAACAATTGGTTCAATTATGGACTTCTATTTGGGACTCTTGTTATGTAAGATCAAACTACATAAAATTTGAAGTGTGGAAAGAGAAACCATTATACAAGATGTATGGAGTTCCTTATGATGGATCAATTTCAAATGAGATTAAGGCATTTTTAAGGCCTAAAGATTTTGATGATAGGAAAATTGTGAATCATAAATGGGGAGATTGGTACATGCACCAAAACTTTACTTGTTTTAAGATCTATGGATTTGAAGCCCATACATGTTACCAAAATGTGTTCCTGATAGAATAGAATATTTGGAGATTGTAAGACAATTAAGTGTCTCAAATGCTAAACACTTTGGAGATCAACATAAGAAGGCTTTTTTGCCTAGAACTCTTGGTTTTGGAGATTTCACTGTTGTTTCTACAAAGGCATATGGAATAATTGATAGAAAGTTAATGGAGGAGTATAATTCTTTTGAACATAGTGCAAGAAAAAACTATGGTCTAGGGGGGTGCATCCACTCTTGTAAGAAAAGACAAAATATAGGAGGTTATTTGCACTTGAGTTTGGAAGTAGAAGACATCTTCAGAAATATGGAAGATGTAGAAGCACAAGAGGTAATTGATAATTTGAATAGAGAGATAGAAGAAAAGAAATAAAGGTTGATGGAATGGAGACAAAAGAAGAGATGTCATAAAGTGAACCGGATGACTACGAAGTTGTTTCTAGATATCAGGCAAAGGAACAAGAAGAAGAACCAATTGAAAATGAGAAAATTGTCACTAAGATAGAGATTCATGCAGATTCAAGGTTATAAGAACATTATGCTTTTGTAGAAGATGATGTATTTGTGAAATCTAAAGAATTTAAATCTTTTCTCTATAATTTCAATGACAAAAGGTTAAGGGAACCTACCCCACATATAACACCTAAAAATGAGGCAGAGTTGTTGAAAAGGTTAAAGGAGGATATAGAGGAAGATTTGGTTATAATGACTCCCACAAAAGGGAGGCAATTACTTGCAAAAGCCAGAGTAATTTTGTTTCCACATTGGGATTTGAGTGCATCTTTTATTTTTGACAGACTATTACATTCTAACAACAAGGATTTCAAATTGGACATTCAAAGAGTAAATGATGTGTTTATTGGATCTGGGTTTGACCAAGATGAGGAAGCCTTACTTCTATGGGCATTGTATCCTCCAAATAAAAGGCCTAAAATTATTGATGTGGATAAAGCATTTGGCCATATGATGAAATTGAATGTTGGGGAAATTGATCCTATTATTTCAGTAGACATTGGAGTCGACATTTCAAAGTTTAATAGAGTACAAATTATTAGAACAATAAGGGAAAGAGATCAATACAAAGGATTGTAAAAGGAAACCATAAGAAGAAGTGGACAATTTATGCCAATGATATTTTCCCCTGATTAAAAATGGAAAAAGAAATGTGAAGAGCCACAACAACAAAATTAGAGAATTATTAAACAAATGTAGAATGTAAGAGTTGATACTACGTCTTTTCTATTGAATAAAAGTTTTGAAAATTTGAAAGGATATTTGGAAGAGTTCTGGGTTGTTTTTCAAAAGAATATGCACAATTCTATATCACTAAATAGGATAAAGAATAGATTAGGAACTAGACTACATGACAAGACTTTAGAAGGGACAAATGCTAAAGAAATTGAGAAGATCAAAAGGCTTCTTGTAAAACATGACAAATTTGATGCAAAATTACAAACTGAATATGATTAATGTAAAGACATAGTCCAGCATGGTATCCCAGTGCTAACTGATCGGAGGGGAGAAATCAAGGATAAAGACAAGTGGATTTTAGAATGCCAAAATCTACTCAGTGCTGCCCTTAATGTTGCCTGATCAGATGGAATTGATTTGAAGGAAACAATTACATAGATGAAACAATTCGTCACATGGGAGATCGTTGTCAGGGACTAGATCCATGATGAAAACACCTATAAATCAGAAAAGTAAATGGAGCATATTCAAAAATGTGGTGAGATACTTGGGGATTGAAATTATTTTTAAATATTTCAAAATGTTATGTTCGATGTTTGTATGTAATATGTCTAGTAGTTAAGTTAGTCTTAGTTAGTTTAATTCCAAATGAAAGGGTATGCCCTTTCATTTTGAAACTAAATACTCATCTATTTATAGGGGATCCTTTTGATGAGAAGACATTCATGATCATTTTGTTCAAGACATATTTAATGCAAGTCCTTTTGAAGTTTATTTTCTGGAAATGCCAAAACTGGCGAATGACATTACGTTGTACTGAAGCTAGTTGATTATCTTATGCTTATTTCAATATAAATATCACATGTTATGCATCTCTGATGGTATCTATCTTTTCAATTGTTTGATTAGTTCCTCGTGATAAATCTATTCAGTTAGATTGTTTCAATGTGCTGTCTCATGTTATTATAATTTGAATTAGGTTTCAGTTTGAATATCATTTTCAATTTGAATTATCAGTTTGAATAATTCATGTACATGCCTTTGAAGTGATGGTCTTGTTTTAAAGAGAAATTTTAATAAGAGTGTTTGCAGCATTCTATTCTGGAAATGCCAAACTAGTTAAAAGATATTGTGCTATATGTAATTAGTTGATTATCTTATGTTTATTTCAATACAAAGATCAAGTATTTTTTATCTCTGATGGTATTTATCTTTTTGATTGTAATCTATTCATTTAGATTATTTCAACATGCTACCCTATGCTATTATAGTTTGGGTTAAGTTTCAATTTGATTATCAGTTTGAAGGATTGGATGTCAAGCTTCATTCTATTTTATTGGTCTTTAAGACAAAACTTAAATTCAGTAAGACTAACTACAACATTATGTCAAGGGTGAAGGCACTGGACTACTATTGTTTGAAGATAATTTAATCAGGTGTTTTTCAAAGTAATCTCAGTTAAAAAATCATACTTATAATAAATTAACCGCTTATTTAAAGCATTCATTTACAAGCAATAAATTTAAAGTTTTCACTAATTAATTAATTAAAGTGAAAATCTTAGGAATCATTTGCCCTCTATTGCACATAAACCTTGGAAAAATTCAATTACAATCAGGCATACTTGACAACAATGGGATTAATACCCATCAAAAGTCTCTTCTCAATCTTCAAAATACCCTTACAAGACAACAACTTAATACAAACCAACCATACTTTGATGAAGACAAACATGACAATGACTGCTCTTACCTTGTAATTAAGCCACCCACTCCTGTTATTCTCTTGATATCATTGTTATAGAATTAACCTCCAATTTATAGAAAGATCCAACGGTTCAAATAAAAGTTATGATAATTATTACAAAATTGCTATAGGATACAAGAAAGACAATATTACGATAAACTATACAAGATACACACTATGAAGAAAACTAGTCAAAATTATTTATAAAATCAAATGAAATATAGTGTTTGATTAGATTCTACTTTATTTTAAATTTATGTACAATACCTAGATTTCTATTAACCCATAACAAAATACACAACTAACAAATAAAATGAGATAAATTATTCATATTTCAATCCTACAACTCAAAATGATTCTGCATGATAGAACCAATATCCATTAGGACTCGTTTCACCTTGTGTTTTATGATGATGAATTCAATATGTAGGGAAAAATTTATGGGATTGTGAGGCATATTGTGGCTCTTGGTCGGTATCTTCGGAATCCATTGGCCATGGTTGCAACATTATGTGGTCCTAGCAAAGAGATATTATCATTGAAGCTTCATTCACTAAAACATTTCCTTAGTCTAGATTACATGTATGAAGTTTTCAAATAGGTAATGGTTAAACAATAGCCAACCAAGTTGGTGTTGACATAAACCTAGCAGCATCACATGCATGGATGTTTTCTCCTCTGCAATTTGTAGCTAGCCTTGGACCTACAAAAGATGCTTCCATACAAAGGGCTATTTTTAGGGCTGGAAGGCTTTATGGTCATAGAGAATTGTTGACCCCTCTAGAAGTTATGAAGTGACTTGTCTTTATAAATTCTGCTATTATTTAATGGGTTAGAGGAACTGGGAAAGCAACTTCTGGGAACCATGTTATGGATTTATTGGACGATACTAGAATTCATTCAGACTCATATGAACTCGCCAAGAAAATGGCTATGAATGTATACTGTGAAGATGCAAGATAGGATATAGATGATATGGATGAGGAAACACAAGAAATGGCAGTTGAACATGTCAAATAATATCCCCATTTCTTAAAGGCCTATGATATTGATGAATATGCTAGAAGTGTGGAACAACAGACATTAAATAAAAAGCAGGAAACTCTTGCTAACATAAATATTGAATTGGTACATGGATTTAAGGATTGGAGAACACCATATAAAGAGCCATCCCAAAATGAGGAATTTTATTTGCTAATTGGAGAAAATGAAGAGACCCTTTCAGTGTGGAAAATTGTAAAAGCAACTACCCATAGAGTCCTAAATAATCAGATAAAAGTGTCCTCCATACAAAGGGCTATTTTTAGGGCTAGAAGGGTTTACAGTCACAGAGAATTGTTAACCTCTCTAGACGCTATGAAGTGACTTGTCTTTATAACCAGAAGCCACAAAATTGAGAGGTTAAGAAGGTTGAGGATCGATATTTTTCCAAATCGGATACCATTAAACAAAGTGAACAAGAGAATCCAAGCAAAGCAAAGGAACTTGCCAACAAATCTTGATGACAATAATGAAAGTACCAAACTCTTGTACAGTTGTTGTTGAGCATCTATCTGCAACAATTGTGCCCTAATAATTGCCCTAATTTTAATTTTTACTCATTATTGATGCATTTAACATTATTCTATGGATGTTTTAGGGGGTGGCTTGAGGAATTAAGGCTTAACATTAGAAAGAGCCAAGGGGAGGAGCAACCTGTTCAATTATGGACTTTTGTTTGGGATTCTTGTTACACAAGATCAAATTATATCAAGTTTGAGGAATAGATAGTAAAGCCAATTTATCAGATGTATGAATTTCCTTACGATGGATCAATCTCAAAAGATATCAAATATTTTTAAGACCTAAATATTTTGATGATAGAAGATAGTGAATCATAACTGGGGAGATTGGTATGTCCTGCGACTTGTCTTTATAACTGGCAGCCGCAAAATGGAGAGGTTAAGGAGGTTGAGGATCCATATTTTTTCAAAGATGATACCATTAAACAAATTGAACAAGAGAATGCAAGGAAAGAAAAGGAACTTCCAAAAAAATCTTGATAACAAGAATGAAAGGACCAACCTCTTGTACAGTTGCTATCGAGCATCTATCTGCAGCAATTGTGCCCTAATAATTTCCCTAATTTAAAATTTTCCTCATTATTGATGCATTTAATATTATTCTATGTATGTTTTAGGGGTATGTGGCCCAAGGAATTGAGGTTTAACATCAGAAATAGCCAAGGGGAGGAGCAACCTGTTCAATTATGGACTTCTATTTGGGATTCTCATTACACAAGATCAAATTATATCAAATTTGAGGAATGGATTGTAAAGCCAATTTATTGGATGTATGGATTTCCTTGTGATGGATCAATCTTAGATGACATTAAATATTTTTAAGACCTGAAGATTTTGATGACATAAAGATAGTGAATCATAACTGGGGAGATTGGTATGCCCAATGACTTCTCTTTATAACGAGTAGCCGTATAATGGAGAGGTTAAGGAGTTTGAGGATCCATATTTTACCAAATCCACTACCATTGAACAAAGTGAAGAAGAGACTGCAAGAAAATCAAAGGATCTTGCAAAAAATTCTTGATGACAAGAACGAATGGACTAACCTCTTGTACAATTGTTGTCGAGCATCTATCTCCAGCATTTGTGCCCGCATCCTCACAATTTTCACACCCTGATCCCACGTATAATGATGCCATGTGATTACTTTTAAAAAAAAATACCACATGTTTGTTGGAATTCCAATGTTAAATATGAAATCTACACTATCAGCAAAAGTCAACCCTATGGTAACACATAAGTAGAAGCATGTGATCAAGATAGAATACATCGATGAAGTCCATTGGCATAATTCACACTAGCAGCAATTAAGAAATCTTGTATTACCGATAGCTGATGATGCTATTGGTAAGACTTATCCCACTGGACACTAGAAAAAGTAAAATGCAATGGCAAAGGTTATGATGATAAAGGGTCAAAGTTGATGTTGAAGAGAAATAACATATCAGGAGGAGCTACGTCGAGGCAAAAGACATAGGCAAAATTATGCCAATCGCCAGAACCAATTTAAGCTATCTCGATTCCCGATGAGACTAGCAGGATAACTCGCACCGATCAACAGGAAGAGAGATCAGCAACTTACATTATCCCAATGAGTAAGAAGAAATCAAGAGGCTGCGAAAATCATTAGACTGGAACATATGTCGATCAACAGGTAAAATCTGTGTTTGTCGGGATGTCAACGTGAAAATTCAACTAGTCCGGATTCTGACAAACATGGGGTATACTTTAAAAAATAAATTATCGAACAAAGTAAAAGAAATTCCATAGCCGGTCAAAAATGTTCATTGGTTTTTTGTCCAAATTCCGATATGAAATTTTAACATGTCAAAATTATGATGAACACGAGGTAATTTAAAAAAAATAAAAATTAATCCGACAAAACATAAAGAATCCCATAGCTGATCGGAAAACTGTTCCAAATGTACTAGTGTCAGTTTTCTCACATAATAAAATTCATTTTAATCCAAGGGTATTCAACACATCGCTAATCTTTTTTATTCTACCATTAGGAAACTTGATCCTAACTTTACCACGACCAACAATATCTAAATGTGAATCATCACCCAAGTATACCTTACCTCCATTAAATTCTTCATATTCAAAAAACCATTCTCTATTGGAATTCATATAAAAAGACGCACCTGAGTCAATTAACTATGCATAATTACCGATATGAGTAGCCAAATATGAAATGATTGCATCACCATCTTCCTTCTTAGACTCGAAATAAAAATCAAACTTCTTCTTTTACTTCTTCTTTTCTTCTTTGTTGTCCTTACTGATGTGATCTGATTTACCATAATTCTAGCAAATAACTTTGAACTTTCCAGGAGATTTTGATCTCCCTTTGGATTTGGACTTATTGTGCTTCTCATTCTTCTTGTCTTTTTCCTTAAGTCTTCCATGAATAGTTAGGGCTTCCTTCAAAATAATGGATACCTTCCTTCACATCCTTTCACAAAGTACGACACCCACCACATCTTCAGACTTCAAAATAATAGAAGTACTATGGATGGCCATAACAAGAGAATCCCATGAATTAGGAAAATAACAAAGCAACATTTGGGATTTCTCCTCTTCTTCCATCTTAACACCAACCACCAACATATTAAATTCTTCCAGGTGGTCTATAACTTGTCCACCCTCTTCCATTATCAAGGAATACAATTTCTTTGACAAGAACATATGATTCAGTAAAAAAATTGGTTGATACATTTTACCAAGCTTAGTCCATAGCTTCTTTTAAGAGTTATCTTCATGGACATTGATCTTAACAGAGTCTACCAAGCACAGTCTGATTAGATCCTTGTCTTTTTGGTCCATAATATCATAATAAGCTACCACACTATGATCTGTAGGTCTTAAAATATTCACATCAACAACATCCCAAAGATCTCAATCCATTAATAGATGTTCCATCTTTAGCTTCCTCATCTCAAAACTACTTCCTTTAAATTTATCCTCCTCTATTCTACCTAACGAAATTACCATCTAATAATTTCTACAAAAAGATAAAAAAGTATCTTCTGCAGAGCCTCCCACTCAAGTCCGGATTAGTTCAAAAAACCCAACAACCCACAACTGAAACCAAATGTGATCACCTGCTCTGATACCACTTGTAAGGAAGTTAAGTAGTGGAACAACTTCCTAGATGAACCTTGAGAGGAGGGTAAGGCAAAACATTTTACACAGTCATTACAACACTTACAAAAACTTAACAGAAGTAGACATAAATAAAATTCATACCACAACACAATGATTTACATGGGAAAAACCCTTTCAGGAGAAAAACCCCACTCCAAAAGTAGCAAAATATATTATTCAACAATCAATAACAAATTACAATATACTTGTAGAGAAATATCTTAATAGGAGTTCCACTAATTAGAGATTCAAAGGTAACTAAATGGTCATAAGACTCTTACACATAACCTCTATCTCACACACCTCATATATAGGAGAAACAATACAAGAAATCATCAAATAGTATTACAAAACCATGGGTTTAAACTGTTAGGATTCCCAAAGATACTGAGAGAGGGGGATGAATCAATATCTAACCGGTATATAAATTTACTTGACTTAAAACATGAAAAGCATATCAAAACTGTGTACCGATAAACCAAAAATAATGTAGTAACTAAAAATAATAACAACAATATGAGAAGCACACCATAACACATTATTTTAACGAGGAAACCCAGTGTGGGAAAAACCTTGGTGGGATTTGTGACCCACAATATTCGCTTATTGGCCAATAAGGGAATATTACTCTTACAATAGGGGCCTGCACATGCAAGAAGGCCAAGTGCCTAGAGCTCACTACTCAAATACAAAAGAAGTCACACTGACTTACAAAAATGGATTATATTAATCCAATGTCTTGTACTGCTTCAGATTAGCATCTGCTATGCCAGATCCAGTACCGATTTTAGCTCTGCTACAATATAAACCCTTAATAAATATTTCGCATATTAGGTCTGCTTATTTCACATTCTATCACATTTCTCCTTCTCACTACTTCCTATTACAAAATGATCTCATACATATATGAGTCATATTACAACTCGCCATGTCAGCTTATAATGATTTTATAATTAATTACAAAATACATTTTAAACAAAATTGAAGTAGGCCAAGGTGTCAGTATCCTTCCTTTCATTGTTGGTCTTCTGTATGTCGATGTAGAGTCTACCGGTGCCGGTGCTGGTATCTTTGTCTTGCCGGTGTCATATGATTGCAAGGTTGCCATCAATGACAAAACCTTCAATCAACTACAATTTCTCATTGGAATATGCATTTTCCAACATAAACCACCCAATAAAGTACAACAAACCTTTTCTCCAATATATATTCCTTATGACGTGTGTCCCTCCCTTTTACAACTTATTAATGTGTCTGATGCATTTTAAATTTCCTATTTTAGGAGTCCAAACTTCCAAAGACTATAACTTGTGAACCAGGTGTTTGATTGATGAATTGTTTGAATCCTTGGAAAGCTCGTGAATTTCTTTGTCACCGTGTAATCCACTATACCAGTTATGCCCACTTTTCAAGGATTTTATAGGGTGTAAAATCTTTAAAATTAAATTTAAACCTTTCATTACCCCCTTCCAAAACAAAAACTTTAATATCTTTAAAACTAGCTATGATCTTGCGATGGAAAATTTACTGACATTCTTATCTAGCCAATGTGAAGCTTTGGGGAGAATTTTGCACCATTTGGTGCTCACATGAAAATTTACTATAAATAGTAACCTCATTTAAATTAAGGTTGAGACACCATTTTCCCAACACACATATACACAACAACAAGGAATTTGAAAATCCAAACTCCAAAATTCTCAAGAATACATAGAAAACTTCATCCCCAAAGGCAAGATTCAAAAATCCAAAAGAAGAGTACTTTCAACCGAAGAAATTTCATGAGAAAAACCATTCTTGAGTAAACGTACAAAGCTTGGCTTTATTTTTATAAAGGAAATGGCCAATGTTGGTTCAACTTTTTAAATTTAATCAATAGAATTGTGAAATATATGTTTTGAATTTTTAAATGATGTAAACTAATAAAATGTATATTTTTCTATGTATTTTATGTTTGAAATTAAAAAAAATTAAAAAATTATTTAAATATAGTTTTTTATAAATTAAACACTATAATTTAGTTGCTAATAAAATATTGAAATCGAAGTTACACAAACTGCCACACTTTATTTAATAATTTTCATCTTTTTTTCTTCAATGTTTTGTGTATATTGATAACTTGAAACTTTAGTTCATGGATATATTTTTTACTATTTTTAATAAAAATATATTTCTCAATAATTTTGAAAAGTTACATGTACTAAAATATAACTCTTTCCATTTGGTGCCACCCTTTTTTTAATTATTTATCCAAATTAGAAAATAAATATATCATCTTGATATAGATTCTTTTCTCTAGTGCATCATATTTTTAAAAAAAAATTTAAATAAATTTTAATATTTTTTATTTGACAAGATATTCAATCTTATATTTTAGTGTTCATGACCTAATTTTAATAAAAATAAAATGTAAAATATCAAATATAATAAAATACTAAAAATTATATATATATTGGAATATTCACCTGTAGATCTATAAAATGTTATTTAATATTTCAAAAAAAAATATTATGTATAAGAGTAGTTGTTGAAATATTAAGTTTTTTCAATTTTTTTTTGGCAATTAGACTCAAACTGATATAAAATATGTATTTAGTAGAAACTTCCAATTGGAAAAGTTGTGACCCATATATAACTTAGCTATAATGAATCTATGTAGATCTTATGTTTGACTAAAATTAAATTTTAGTTATAAATAATTAAATTCACTTGTGCTTATATGTTGACCTAAAATGTAACACAATATTGTACTTTTACCCTCCCAAGCTTCCAAAAATTATAATACTCATAACCCAATCACACAAAAAATAAAACATAATTAAATTACCTACTCTTCACAAATAACATGATAAAAATAATATATCCTAGTTCCAGGACCAGAAGCAGGACCAACATCCAGAAGAACAAGGAGCTGGTGCATTCGCTTAATTGAGTGTTTGTCTCTGTCTTGTTTTGTTGCCTATTGGGTGAACTCACAATAATGGTTCCCACTTTTTTGCCACTTTTGACACTAAGATGTACATTTTTATCTTCAACTTCCAAGAACTATAACTTTTAAACTATTAAAAATTTGAAGATGATGTAAATTAGTGATTTCTAGCATTTTGTTTGTAGATTCTATATACATTTTTTTCAAATTTTTTTGAAGGATTTTTTTTAAAATTTTCCATCTCCCTTGAAAAGTAGTTTTTTACAACAAACTACATTTTTTAAGAGTGATGTGCCTCCCGAAATGCATAACTTTTTTTCTATAAATGATAAAAACTCAATTCTTTTGAATTTTTGTTTGTAACATCAATATCTAGGGCTTGCATTTGGTTTTATAGTGATATGTTCAATATTTTTCATTTTATAAAGTTTTGAAGTCCGACTAGTCATAATTCAGACATAGGTTTACGTTTGAACACATAACTTGTTCTATATAAATCGAAATCCTTTTTTTTTTTTTGTTAGAAAGAAGACATCAATACCAAGGGCATAGATATTTTTCAGAATTTTTTTGAATTAGTTTCTTATTTTTCCCAATGCGTTGAACAGAGAAGTTCATGTTCGGTGAAAAACCAATTTTCCATAAAATTAAAAAAAAAAGAACATAATAAATTCAAAATATAACAAGATTATACTTGTTGGAAAGCTTGTTCCGAGTACTACCATCTAATATTTTTGGGTTATCAAGATTATTTCATTTGTACCTTGAACCAGAGCTCCGAAGTCATTAATTCTTCAGAACTCTAAAATTTTTTGGGAGAAACTTCTAATTGAAGGGTTTGAGCGAACAGTTGTTCAAGCGAATTGGGTTCGCTCAAACCATTTTGGGTTCGAGCGAACCCCCATTCGCTCAAACCCATGGGCTTGTTTTTTGGCCTGTACTTTTTTGTAACTGTCATGTTCGAATGAACCCAACCATTTTTAACTATCGGGTTTCGTTCAAACTCTAGCCGACACATTTTGGTTGAATGAATTTCATTTGTGGAGTCGTATAAATTTCCATAGTTTTTCTCATTTTTTATCACACAAATGATTAAAATAATTCGCATTTTTGGATGAAAGAAGACATTTGACAATTATTTTGAAGGCAATAATTTGAAGGTGTTTTGTAAAAGCATGGGGAACAAGAAGAGAAGGCAAAATAAGACTTCAAGGAATTATATCAAGAACAAAGAAGACAAAGATATCTTGAAGCAGGTATGTATTTTTAATTTTATTTCTATTTAATTTAATATGTATTATGTAACAATTAATTAGTTCAATATTTTTAATCTAATATTTTTAATAAAAATTAATTTAAAAAATATTAATTAAATTAATTGGAAATAATAGGATTAAAAGTAATCTTGTTTTAATTAGAAAGCATAATTAATTTGAGATAATACATGTGTATTTGCAAATTTCAAATTCCATCAACTTGCTTGTTGTGTAATTGCATTTTTCTCCTATATAATTAAGTCCATTTATAATAGATAAGACCTATTAAGTCATAAAATTAATAAGACCTATTATGTCATAATTTCTAGGTTCTAAATTATATATATTCAATATTTAATCTACATGTACAAGTAATTTCATGTTCAATAGGTCCTTGAATATCACATAATATATCTGTCTTAAGGGGAGTTAAGTATATTAATTGTGAAATGTTTTTTCATATGTGGTCATATTGATTTTAATAATAAGGCCTAAATTAGGACTCTTACATTGATTATAGGTCTTAAATGTGACATAAATTTATAAGGTCTATTAAACATGTTGAATAATTTAGATGAACTATTTATATGACTTCACGTACTTTCAAAAACATTTCAGATTAGGAGGTCTATTATGCAATAATAGGTCTTAAATATACACAGATGTGACAAATTATAGTCCACCTACATTATGGTCCATAACAAATTAATATGAGGTCACCTTTATCGTATGCATGCATCATTTAAATATTTGTACTTTTAATTTTCAAAATTGGAATTTTTAATTTATCAAAATTTTATTTTATGTGTTAAATTAGTGCTCAAAATTAGAGATTGAACTTTAATCGTAACTTGAGAACAAATTGAACTTTAAACCTAAACAGGTAATTTAATTAGAGTTATAACAATAAGGTCCTGAAAGTAATTAAATTTAATAAACCAAATTGAACGGGCTAATTTTAACTTGTTACAAAGCTTTAAGCCAAATTCACCCCTATTCTTAAACCTAATTGAATACTCTCTAATTAATTCAAAACCTTACACAAACTCTTAAATTATGTTCAAAATGGGCTCGAGAAGAAGGGAGTTCTAAAGCGAGAGTCAAGGCAAATGAACCTGTTGAAGAACACAATATAGTTGATGAACATAGGGAGGAGATTGTCCAAGTTGAACCAATGGAGACCTTTGAAGGAGAGGGGTCAGGCTCCTTACCTCCTACCACTGATATGGATGAGCATATTGTGGATCTAGCTAAATAGGTGAAGAGAAATATTTCTTATAAAAATTTAGATCATTTACTTGAAATGGATGTGGATGAGTTGAAACGTCTCAGTGAAGAACCTAGACATACTAAAAGGAGGTCAATGAATAAAAGTGGAAAAGAAATAATGTCTCATTTCAACAATCTTGATACTACAATAGAAAAAGCTCAATTGTTATCAATTGTACTTACTCATAAAGACTTAATAGATCCAATGAAATTGTTGGGTATAGATACAACAAGTCAAAAGAGGAAAACTTCTCAGGTACAAAAATCTATTGTTGATAATGTTAAGAAAGGTTTGGTGCAAATTGGTAAAAAATATTGAAAACTAGATAAGACCATTTCAACAAGAGTGATGTTGACATCTTTAGTAAATGAAAGATTGTCTGAAAAACCACAAATCTCTTCACTATCATCTGAGTTTGGTTTTAGTAGAAGGACAATATCTAAATATGTTAAAAGGAGAAAGATTTTGGATGATACTACCTCAGAAGGGAATTAGGCAATTATGTGTAGAACTCCTCATTCTGATAGAATTGAAGATGTTGTTAGGAACTTTGTGACAAGTTTTTTGAATGATAATACTCATCCTTCATCAAATAGTAGAGATGTTATCAAGAAAAGGATTGGTCCTGATCGTTGTGATCTCCATGTAAAACATTGGATAGACACAACAAAACATGAATTGTATGTATTGTTTACTAAAACAAACCCTCATATAAAGATTGGACAAACCATGTTTGAACGGTTAAGGCCATATTATGTGAAGTTAAACAAAGTTTTTGAAACTTGTTGTTGTCGTTATCACATCGAATTTGACTTGTACTATCAAGTGTTTTGAAAGATTAGAGAAGATAGTGATGGTTTTGAAAATGCTCCTCCTAAATGAACAAGTCAATTCATAGCATCCATCTTATGTGATAAATTAGATGATAATGCAACCGGTCAAATAAATTGCATAAGAGGAGTTTGTGGAATATGCGGGGACTTGGCTAAATTGCCTTTGAGAGATGAAGATACTAACATGAGGAAGATGGTAAATTACAAGAGTTACAAGTACAAAAAATTTGAAACAAAATTTGGAAAGGAATCTACAAGGCTAGATTATGTAGAAGAGGAAATACCTATTGGAACATTTATGGAAAATTTTCGTAAGTTGATAAAACCATACATATGCCATGGTTTTTTTGCCAAGTGGAAAGCAGAACAATTTAAAAGATTAAGAGACACTTTCCCACTTGGAACTATTCTATCTGTAGTTGACTTCGCAGAGAATTACTCTTTTTCACATCAAAAAGAGATTCAATCAGAGTATTACTTTTCAAAGCAAATCACTATTTTGGTGCATGTGTGTTATTGACATGCATAGATGAATTTGGATGGTGTTGATAGTACATTTGAAAATCATGTCATTAAGAAAGAGTACCACTTCTATATCAGTGATGATAAGGAGAATGACACACTTTTTGTACAACATTGCTTTAAGAAGTTTTTTGAATATTTGAAAGATAAAGGCATAACAATAGTTAAACATTTTGTTTGGTCTGATGGATGTGCGGCATAATTCAAATCTTCGAGGCCATTTTATGCACTATGTAGATATCATTGAAATGACAAAATACCACATGTTTGGAGTTTTTTTGAGAGTGGTCATGGAAAGGGTGAACATGATGGTGCAGGAGCTTGTATCAAACGTGCTCTAAGAAAGCATCAAATAAAGTACACAGGAGAACATATAGAAGATGCACAGGATGTTGTTGAATGGTGTAAGAAACACTTTGAGAAACCTAATTATCCTGGGGAATCATCATCGAGAACATACAGACCCATTCCATATAGAGTGTTTTGGGAGATAACCAGTACGTGTTCTCTTTTAGTATTTTATTTTATTTTAAAAAAAATGTTCCTAGTTCAAATGTTTCAATTTAACAACTTGATCTACATGTACATTCTTGTACACATGTACATTTTGCATATGTGGATAGAAAATCAATGCATGGATGCAAGAGCATGGAGAGGACAAGATCTTTGCATTGTGTCATGAGTACAGATAATCACCCATGGACATTATATACTAGGGATTATTCATGTTTTTGTTCTGAATGCATTTTCAAAAACTATGTTGATTGCAAGAACCAAGAGCCACATACGAGGATTCAAATGAGGATGAAAACTTTGAAGACATTCCTTTGATTTCTGGTTATTACGATCATATTTTAGGATTGATTAAAAATGGTACATACATGACGTACACGTAAATATTTCCTTAAAAATGACATATAACTTAGAATTTATTTAACTTGTGTCAAATTGCAGGAGATATTTTTGCAGTCATAGAAAAAGATGGAAATATAGAAGGTGTTAGTTATTATTTATTGTGTTGCACATAAGAGAGAAAGAAGTTATCAAAATCTGAGATGAGTGATCGAATGTCATTTCCCATAGGTTTGAGTTCTGATTTGAATAGGTTTGAGTTCTGATTTGAATAGGTTTGAGTTCTGATTTGAATGAGTTATGATTTGAATATGTAAATGTGAAAATCACTTATGTACAAATTTTTAATTTTTAATTTTTAATTTTGAATGTGTTGGCCTAATTCTTCAAATAGTTCCACGTCGAGGGTGGTCTCAAAAGTGGAGACTAGATAGTGAAGATCATGACAAAATATTAAGTGTTATTGAAGAGCATTCTGAACCACTTGATGTGGTATGAACTATATATATATATATTTAGCAATCCAAAGTACACCTGTGGTTCAGCCCACATGAATTGAATTAATACTGAAGATAAATTCTAGATCTCTTAACTTGTTTTGAAACTAAAGGATAAATATTTTTTAAGTTTAAATACATTATAGATCAAGTTAGGATGTATTCAAAGTTAATTCAAGTACATGTACATGTTTAAATGCATGTTTAATTTGTATGTATAAGGTACTCTATTTAATTCTAAATGCATCTAATTTGTAAGGACCACTAGTTTAAATAATTTAATTAAAAAATGCATATTTAAATTAGAATGTAATATGTAATGTATTTGTAAAATTGATACAATATGGAATTAGGACATTTGTAATTACCTGGCATGTACATGTTGTCAACTATTTAACTACAGTATACATACCTAGAAGCTCACATACAATGTGAACTATTCAATGTACATGACCTATTAAGTTTAGTTTGTTCATTTCATACATACTCTTTTGTTTGAACACATTCTTTTAAATTTTAATGCATATCTACTTGTATTTCTAACATGTGCACGTGATATATATATAATTTAGTCCAGTCCATCGAACATAAAGTATGTATATATAATCTAACATGTGTATGTACATGTGCACACGGAATATATAATCTAACACATGTACATGTGCATGAAATATATATACAATCTCTAGTCTAAACTTCATTGTACATGCATGTGAAATATACAATCTAATCAAACATGTATTGAAATCTAATCTAATCAAACATGTATAAATCTAATATAATCAAACATGTATAAATCTATATAATTTCCGATCAAACACAATGGAGATATAAAGTATAATCTAGTCTAAAATTCATTGTACATGCATGTGAAATATACAATCTAATGAAACATGTATTTAAATCTAATCTAATCAAACATGTACATAAATCTAATATAATCAAACATGTATAAATATATATAATCCGATCAAACACAACAGAGATATAAAGTATAATCTAGTCTAAACTTCAAATTTGTACATGCATGTGAAACATACAATCTAATCAAACATGTATTTAAATCTAATCTAATCAAACATGTATAAATCTAATATAATCAAACATGTATAATCTAATCAAGCACAAACCAGGTATAAAGTATAATCTAGAGTCTAAACTCCATGTACGTGCATGAATATATATAATATGAAAGTCTATAAAAAGATAAATGTAAATGAGCTATAAAGTCTGGAGCAAATCAACAGGGATCATCATGTCGGCTACAAACTGAGCGACCATCTGAGTGGGAGTCCCACAAAAGTAGAATTTATTTAAATATTAAATATAATATATCTATCTCTCTAGATGTGCATGTACATCAAATCCAGGTAGAGTTAAATAAAAATTTAAATATAACTTGTAACGTGCATGTATACATACATGTACATATATGTACCAAAAACCATAACTAACCTGTACACTAATAGCATCTAAAGAATCTCTCCTACGAAGACGCTCACACCTCAAGGAACGAGTGGCATGAGCTAACTATCAATTTAAACATGATCTATATATATATATAGATTTATCCTGCAAATTTGCAACATGTATACATATCTTCTAAAAATTTAAACGTACATGTACATGTACATACCTGTGTATCACCTGGAGTAGGTTGTATAGTCTGATCCTATCCCATGATCATATCAACAACATCAGTCATGGCTACATATCTCTCTCTAGCTGTACGTATCACTGAGGAGTGCAAGGGGCTAACTAGATGAGTGAGCATCATGGATGAAGTGTCTAACTATAGTAGCATGTCCATAAATCCAATATGGCTGAAATCTCTTAGCTGATCCTCGAATTACTCCAAAACCCTCATCTATGATATGGACCTAATCAGCTCGTATATCCTCAAATGAATCCAAGCGGCCCTCATCTATGATATGGACCTGATCAACTCATAGCTCCTCCTCTGCAGCAATAGAGTGATCTATAGGTGGGTCAGTGCCTGGAGCATGCGTAGAGTGATGAGAATGTTGTGACTATCTTGGGGTATGTGTTGATGCCATTGTAGCCTGACCATCTCTCAGAATCTCCTCTTTAACATCAGCCAATGGTATCCCAAGTCGAGATGAAATAAAACTATAAGCATGTAGTAGGTCCTCGGCTAAATACTATGACATTTGTACATGTCTACTACCTCCGACTATAGCTGCTACCTCATCTGGGGAGGGGATGCCAGCAGAAATATACCGATCATCTGAACCTGAAGCCCCCACATGACTAGAAGATACATGATCTGTGGATGATCATGAACATGGTCAAGTCATCATATATCTGCCCACCCTGTCAGAAGATATGGGGGCTACTGCTGATGCAATCTATACAATCCTATCAATTGCTTCTCTCTGAGAAGCAATCACAACGTGATCTTCTATGGGTGCCATGGCTGGGACTACTGCAGGAAATCTCTAGCCAACAAGGTCCCTGTGTCTAGGCGGAGCTCTATCACGCCTACGATATGCATCTCTATCAGCAATCCTACCCCTCCCCCGTCCATAATATACTAGAATATCAAGGTAGTTTGGTTTCATCTGACAATGAACCTCAACAAATACCTGTTGTGCAAAGTATAATAGTATATGGTCGTTATTAGGATAATGACCATGGGCAGCTAAGAAGCGTGGGTAAATCAGTGATGCAACCTGTGGGTCAATACATCTGGTAACCTGATATCCCCTCACCTTACTCTTCTCCTGATATTGTGGAAAGAATCTCTCCTTGATGGTCTCCTTCAAGACCACCCCCACCATATCAGCAAAAGAATGTGGACCCCTCACCTCACTCCTCAACTGTCTATATATATCCGCTATAACCTCAGGTGAGAATGAGGTATGAGAAACTAAGCGATCTCTCAATATCCACAAACTATCAAAAATGGACGTGCATGTACTCTTATACATGCCATCAGTATGAGGGTCATCTAATATGGCCCTCAACCTATGCAACTCCTGATCACTATACTGAAAAATAGTAGCAATGTCGGGCAAGGGGGGATCCTGCTCTGGAGGATCCTGTTGTGGAGGATCAATATCATCAATGTATAGCTCCTGATGTGGAGCCTGCGCAGGTGGATCCTGATCAAGAGCCTGCGCATGTGGATCCTAATCAGGAGCCTGCAAAGATATATCCTGGGATGCCATCTATCTAGGTACATGTCATAAAGTTAAAATAAATACGTAAGCACAGAGAGAGAGAGATTATACATATATAAATCTTCATGAGAGAGATAGATCATTTTCATTTTCGAAAAATACATGTAAAAATTTCAAATATTTCAGTGAGAGAGAGAGAGAGAGATTATACATATATTTCAGATCTAGAGATAACATATATTTCAGAGAGATAAAGAGATCTAACACGTGTATATTTAAATCTTTGACATACATAAAAAATTCAAGAACATGATATATAACATTTGGGCCTGGATATGATTATATTTGGGCCCATATGATTACAAAAGTATTAAATCTGCAATATGTGATCTTAACGGGAATGTCATACGACCCCTTAAGACAGTATGTGATGGACTAAGGGGTATGTCATTCACACTAGGACTCTATAAGGGGTCATATGTAGTTCTAAGGGGTCATGCATATGGTAGGACACTATATGATCCTAAGGGGAATGTCATATGTATAGTAGGATGTTATAAGGGGTTATAAGGGGTCATTTGATCCTAAGGGGTCATATGTGACCTACTAAGGGGTCACACATGTGTTTCAATGCATGCATGACCCCTTAGGACCAAATACGACCCCTTAAGACACTATGCACGATGAGCTAAGGGGTATGTCATTCACACTAGGATTTTATAAGGGGTCATATGCAGTTCTTATGGGTCATGCATATGTTAGGACACTATATGATCCTAAGGGGAATGTCATATGTACAGTAGGATGTTATAAGGGGTCATTTGATCCTAAGGGGTCATATATGACCTACTAAGGGGTCACACATGTGTGTCAATGCATGCATGACCCCTTAGTACCAAATACGACCCCTTAAGACACTATGTGATGAACTAAGGGGTATTTCGTTCACACTAGGATTTTATAAGGGGTCATATGCGGTTCTAATATTGTTCTAATACGACCCCTTAGTAGGTCACATATGACCCCTTAGGACACATAGGAAATGTCATATTATGTACAGTAGGATGTTATAAGGGGTCATATGTGACCTACTAAGGGGTCACGCATGTGTCAATGCATGCCTGACCCCTTAGGACCACATACGACCCCTTAAGACACTATGTGATGGACTAAGGGGTATGACGTTTACACTAGGATTTTATAAGGAGTCATATGTGGTTCTAAGGGGTCATGCATATGTTAGGACATTATATGATCCTAAGGGAAATGTCATATGTATAGTAGGATGTTATAAGGGGTCATATGACCCCTTTGGACACATAGGAAATGTAATATGTATAGTAGGATGTTGTAAGCGGTCATATGTGACCTACTAAGGGGTCACGCATGTGTCAATGCATGCGTGACCCCAGGTTAGGACCACATACGACCCCTTAAGACACTATGTGACGAACTAAGGGGTAGTTCATTCACAATAGGATTTTATAAGGGGCCATATGCGGTTCTAATGGGTCAGGAGGTCACATATGACCCCTTAGGACACTATATGATCCTAAGGGGTTCATCATATGTACAGTAGGATGTTATACTTGGGCTCGTATGTGACCTACTAAGGGGTCACACATGTGTTATAACACATGTGTGACCCCTTAGGACCACAAATGACCCCTTAGGACACATAGGAAATGTCATATGTACAGTAGGATGTTATAACGGGTCATATGTGACCTACTAAGGGGTCACACATGTGTCAATACATGTGTGAACCCTTAGGACCACATACGACCCCTTAAGACACTATGTGATGACCTAAGGGGTATGTCGTTCACAGTAGGATTTTATAAGGGGTCATATGCGGTTCTAATGGGTCACGCATGTATTATATCACATGCGTGACCCCTCAGGACCACATATGACTGCTTAGGACACTATATGATCCTAAGGGGAATGTCATATTATGTATAGTAGGATGTTATAAGGGGTCATATGTGACCTACTAAGGGGTCACGCATGTGTCAATGCATGCGTGATCCCTTAAGACAACATACGACCCCTTAAGACACTATGTGATGGACTAAGGGGTATGACGTTCACACTAGGATTTTATAAGGCATCATGCATATGTTAGGACACTATATGATCCTAAGGGGAATGTCATATGTATAGTAGGATATTATAAGGGGTCATATGACCCCTTAGGATACATAGGAAATGTCATATGTATAGAAGGATGTTATAAGGGGTCATATGTGACCTACTATGGGGTCACGCATGTGTCAATGGATGCGTGACCCCAGATTAGGACCACATACGTCCCCTTAAGACACTATGTGATGAACTAAGGGGTATGTCGTTCACACTAGGATTTTATAAGGGGTCATATGCAGTTCTAAGGGGTCACGCATGTGTTATAACACATGTGTGACCCCTTAGGACCATGTATGACCTCTTAGGACACTATGTGATCCTAAAGGGAATGTCATATGTATAGTAGTATGTTATATGTGATCCTCTATGACCTCCTAAGGGAACGTATAGTGTCATCAGGGCATATGTGGTCTTAAGGGGTCATGTTGTGTGTGTAATAGGATGTGAAAATGGGTCACATTGTAGAGGATTTATTTTGTCTAATTTGTTTAAATTTGTTATCTAAATTTTCTAATGTTTATTCAAATTAAAATTTATTAATTTTTCTAAAGTTTAATTTATTATATTTACGTTTGCGACATTTTTCTAATTTTCTTTTTTTGCTAATGTTTTTCTAAGTTCTGATTTACTAGGTCTTAGTTTTCTATGTTTTTCATCACAATTTTTTAAAATGTTTTAAAAAATATACATATATACAATTATGTAATTTTAAAAACAAATTGACACATTTCAGTCAAAATATTAAATTATCAAACATTTTTATAAAATAATGAACAACAATAAATTATCAAACATTTTTCTAAAATGTTGAAAAACAATAACTATATACAATTATTTAATTAAAAAATAAAATTAACAAACAAATTATTTATTAATTTAATAAAAAAAGACAATATTAAACCAAAACAAGGGTTATTTTGTGCACCTGATATAATAAAGGTCGAAAACTGAAATATGAAAGGCACTAGCTGCTGCAGACAAAGCTCGATGACATGATGCTAACAACTGGTTCGATCCAACCCCCACCAGACAAAAAAATTGAAGCTCCCACTTTTGCCAAATTCCTTGTTGGCAAAAGTGGGAACCAGCTTTGTGAATTCACCCTATTGTTTCTTTTTTTCTTTTGTGTTCGGTCTGGGGTGTTCCCCTGTTTTGTTGTTGGTTTCTATTTGCTTGGTTGATGGCCAGGTTCTATAAAACTCTTAGTTTTGGGTCCATGTAAAACCCGTTTATATTTATCAAAAATAAGATAAAAATAATATAAATTATATTAGTCTCCAAATACAACTCCCAAAGACCAATAATAAAAAGTGGTAAGTAAATAAATAATAAATAAATAAATGCACAAATAAGCATAAGTAATCAGCCAATATAATTCCACCAAATAATCATTCATTTATTATAAGCTCTCGGTAACTAAATATATATATTTATATTCATTCATACCGACCATCATTTAATAATTTATACCAATGAGTTATATATAATAATTAATTAATTGGTTAATTTCCACAACTCTAAATAACCAATAAAATTAATAATCAAATTCATATATATTCATAAATGTTCAAATAATATAATTTAAACTCAATACCATTAATATCTCCGACATACATATAAAATATAATAAATAAATAATCTTCCATACATAATTATAAAGGACAAATTTATAGTCCACAAAATAATACTAATGCCATAATAATATAGGACTTGCAATATTCTCACATGAATAACTAATTACTCACACATAAAGCTATGCATAACAGTATACTATCACCTCAATCATATACTATCAACAAATATAATTCTACCTTAATGAAACTAATATACTATCACCTGAATCAAAAATCAACAATGAAACTAAGTCCACAAAGGACACAACAAGGTGAGTAAGGCTTAAAAACTAAAATTGTGAAGACACTAACTAAACTCAGATTGTAATAAGACATTATGCCATCTCTAATCAACTTTCCATTGGGATTAGAGATGTGTTGGCAATATTGCATTATAACAGACAATGAAAGATTGTTGGCATTTCTTAAGGATATTGAGAAGGTTGTTGATGATTATGGATATAAATGATTAAAGATGTTTTACTGTCTCTTTATTATTATTTTGGCATTGATGTCAAGAAATTGATTTTCTAATTCAGTATGATGTTGCCATATCTTGAAAAGTATGATATGAAGATTATAAAGATGTCGGTAAAAGACACAGGAAAGAATATGATGAATAAGGTATTCAATGGGAAACTACTACCGAGTCAGACAATGATGAGATCATGATGTTTTAGATTGTTTTAACATCATACATATGTTGTAAACTATAAAGGTTAATACTATACTATGTTATCAAGCAAAGAACCTAGTCGGTAAACCCTAAGGTTATCGCTATCGGTTAATGAAGGCGGAATGTCTACCGAGTGGAGTTTAGTATTCACCGAGTTGTTACCAATTTCTAACCGAGCTATAATAGAATGCATTAAATGTTTACATGCGATATTTAATAAAGGAAGCTAATGAGTTGGAGTGGACTAAATGATTGGTAAGCCATGAAAGAAGTTTGTTAACATATTTAGATCGAAAGATGTATTGAACGTGGACAAGATTGAAGATCTGATGGCTATGATTGATCATGGGAAATGTGATCAAGGAGATTAAGTGGTTACCTAATTATTTATAAATAGGAAAATGTTGGTAAACAATGTATGCGAGCAAGTGTATGCACAGGGATGCTACATAGTGATTACCGAGCACAGAAGCTTGAAGACTTGCTAGAATAACAAAGTATAGAAGCCCAACAGATAGACAAGATTAGTTCTATGTCTAGATTGTATTGAACAAATAGGAATCTGCTTTAGCATTTTAGATGTGAAGTTGCAGATAGATTTTTATTATTGTTATATTGTGAAAGTGACAGAAAATCTCTTAACCGAGTGGACTTAACAGTCTTATATGTAAATCCTCTAGCAAGGTGACATTCTGATTGAGTGTTTGAAATCCTTTAACAAGGTCACTTCTAACAAAGTGAAGATCCTAATAGATCTAAGGGAAATCCCTTAACTGGGTCACATCTAGCAATGTGTTTGTAATCCTTAATAGGATTTGCTTTTAACCGAGCATACTCTAGAAGAGTATATTTCTTAGTGGGTCCAAAATACCACAGTGGTTTTTCCCTATTTTGGTTTCCATGTTAAATCTGGTGTTATGAGGTTTATATTGTTCATATGCTTTTGAGTTTGCATGTTTAACAGTTTTGGTTATATGACTAATATATATATTACCGAGGTTGAATCTAATGTTTTTATGGATGAATAAGTTTGTATGATTCACCCCCCCCCTCTCATCTTGTTGGCTATTGGATCTGTACTTATATTAAGTATCAGAACTATCAATTGGTATCAGAGCTTTGGACTCTGAAAGGAAATTTTAAAGGCACTTGAGTTAAAGATCCAAAGATTTATAGGAGGGATGCACCGAAGTTGAACAAGTCAAGTTTCTCTACATGGCAGAAAAGGATGAAGCTACATCTATCAGGAGTTGGAGAATATGCTGTATACTATCTAGAGAATGATTTTGTCACACAGAGAACCTATCCATTGACTGTGGAAGAGGTAAAGGCGAAGCAAGAACATATTCAAGCGATGATTGAAATAACATCTGCATTGACCGATTCAGAGTTTAATGATCTAGAAGGCTACAATGATGCAAAGGCAATGTGGGATAAGCTCATATCAATATATGGAGGAGATGAACATGTTCAAAGAGCAAAAGTAGATAGTCTAAGAGGACAACTTGAATCTATGAGGATGAATGAAGGTGAGAACATAACTCAGTACAGTACAAGACTAATGAAAATTGTCAATCAAATCAAAGGAGTGGGTGGAACTATTAAAGAAAAGGATATAACAAGTAAGTTGTTAATAACCCTTCTACCAGCTTATGCAATCCGAGTCTGTGCAATCAATGAATTGAGGTCTGTACCTAATATGCCAGTTTCTTTGGATGCTACTATTGGTAAGCTACATGCATTTGAGTTAAGTAATTTTGATAATAGTGGATCTTCGGTAAATAAAGTTGAATCTGCATTTAGTTCTTTTCATCTTGATGAATCTAATGATTAAAATGAAAGAAAGTATAAGTACTCTGGAGGAGATCATAGTGGAGCAAGTGAAATATTTTGGAAGAACATGGAAGAGTACACAAACTGTATGAGGAAATCAGAAAGCAAGAAGAGTTTGAAGCACTATTAGCCAAAAGGTTATCGAGAGGCAAAGGTAAGTATGAAGGAAAACTACCTTTGAAATGTTTCAATTGTGATAAGATAGGACATATGGCTTCTAACTGTCCTGACAAAGATTTTACTAAAAAGAGAGATTACCGAGATAATAGACAGAAAGATAACTATTACAGAGGACACTGAGACTTCAGAAGAAGAGATAGAAAGACATGCTTAATAGTTGATGAGGAATCTAACGATGATAAATTAGATGAGACTGATATAGAGGAAGTAGTTTATGTGGCTATCAAGGATGGCTCAGATGAAGAAAGGTATGAAGAAAAAGCCCTAATATCTCACATA
The DNA here is from genome assembly GCF_030272615.1 of Cryptomeria japonica. NCBI lineage: Eukaryota > Viridiplantae > Streptophyta > Pinopsida > Cupressales > Cupressaceae > Cryptomeria > Cryptomeria japonica. Next base: position 294,886,021 of record NC_081407.1, read on the forward strand.
AACACTAATGATTCTTGGATTATAGATAGTGGATGCTCACATCATATGAGAAGAGATAAACACAAGTTTGTTATGTTAGAAGATTATGATGGAGGCTATGTTAGATTTGGTAATAATGCACCATGTCTGATAGGAAGTAAAGGATCTATAACACTTCTTGATAATGCAAGATGCAATGATGTTTATTGGGTTGAAGGTTTGAAATACAATTTGTTGAGTGTAGCACAACTAAACAACACAGGTTACCGAATATAATTTCAGAAAGGAATTGTCAAAGTTCATGACAAGAATGGAAAGTTAGCTGCTACCGGGACACAAACAAAAGGTAATACATTTCACCTTGACTCAACTCAGAATAAGTGTTTGCATGCAAAGATTGATGATACCTGGTTATGGCATAAAAGGTTTTGTCATGTAAATTTTGATAATCTGATCAAAATAAGTAAGAAGCATAGAGTAAGAGGTCTACCAAGTCTTGAAAAACCTGAGAATGCTATGTGCCAAGGATGCCAGATGGGTAAGATGACAAGATCAATCTTTACAAGTAAGTCTTACACTTCTAAGGGAATTCTAGATCTAGTGCACACTGATCTTTGTGGTCCTATGAAAGTTCAAAGCTATTATGGTGATAAGTATTTCATATTATTTGTGGATGACTATTCAAGGATGATGTTAGTAATGTTATTAAAGGAAAAATTATAAGCTTTTCAAATGTTTAAATGATACAGGGCAAGAGATGAAAATGAAACAGGAAGACAACTGAAATGTCTTAGATCAGATAGAGGAGGAGAGTTCACATCTGATGAATTCAACTTATTCTGCAATGATCATGGTATTAAAAGACAAGTCTCTGCACCAAGAACTCCACAGTAGAATGGAATAGCTGAGAGACGAAACATATCTATTGTGGATTGTGACAGAACACTGATGATTGAAAAAAAGGTGCCACAAACATTGTGGAGAGAAGAAATAAGCACAATTGTTTACACCTTGAACCAAGTTCAATTGAAGAAAGGTACTTTGAAGACACCATATGAAATATGGTATGATAAAAAACCTAATGTTAGTTATTTTATAATCTTTGGAAGTAGATGCTATGTTCATAAAGATGATAGACATGGCAAGTTTGATCAGAAAAGTGAAGAAGGAACATTTCTAGGTTATTCTTCCAGAAGCAAAGCATTTAAATGTCTGATCAAATCATCTAACAAAATAGTAGAAAGTGCAAATGTGAAAATTGATGAATTTGCAGAAAGAAATGATGAAGGAAATCCCAAGGAACCAAAAGACTATGATGAATTTGTCTATGTTCAATCGAGAAGTCCTACCGAGAAGACTGTTGAAGAAAATGAAAAGAATATCCAGTTACCGAGTGATGAAGAAGATCATATAGAGCCTACCGAGCCTGTATTAGCCAAGTATGTTAGAAGACATCATGCACCAAGTTAGATTATAGGAGATAAGGATCATCTAGTGATGACAAGGAACAAATTGAGATAGAATACATACTTGATATCTAAATTTGAACCGAGAATAAAGAAAGAGGCATTTAACAGTGAAGATTGGGTAAATGCTATGACAGAAGAGATTGATCAAATCAAGAAGAATGACACATGGACACTAATCCCAAGACCAAAGGACAAAAATGTAATCGGTACAAAGTGGATTTTCAAAAACAAGCTAAATGAAAAAGGAGAATTCATTCGAAACAAAGCAAGATTAGTTTGCAAAGGTTATGCTCAAGAAGAAGGAATTGATTATGGTGAAACTTTTGCACCTATTGCTAGACTTGAAGGAGTAAGAACATTGTTGGCCTATGCTGCTTTCAAGAATTTCAAGGTATATCAAATGGATGTCAAATCTGCATTTCTGAATGGAATATTAGAAGAAGAAGTTTTCATTGAACAACCTGAAGGATTTGTTGAAGACAATAATAAAGACCAGGTATGTAAATTGAAAAAAGCTTTATATGGTTTGAAACAAGCACCAAGAGCATGGTATGAAAGATTGCACTCTTATTTGATTAAGATTGGTTTTATAAGGACAAGTGAGAACAACAACATGTACATGAAGATTGATGAAAATGGAATACTGATCTCAACCATATTTGTTGATGATATTATATTTTGTGGAAATGACTCTTTATGCAAGAACTTTGGAAATGAAATGAGCAAAGAATTTGAGATGTCATTAATTGGTGAGATAAAGTATTTTATAGGTTTATAGATAATGCAAATGAAAAATGAGATTTTCATTACTCAATCCCAGTACATAAAGGAAATCTTGAAGAAATTTGGAATGGATGATTCAAAACCAGTAAGTACTCCTATGACTACCAACTATAAATTATCTAAGAATGATGAATCTGCATCTGTTGATGAGACACTCTACCGATCCATGATTGGAAAACTACAATATTTTGTTCACAGTAGACCAGACATAGCACATGTAGTAAGTATAGTTGCAAGATTCTCTACAGATCCTAAGGAAACACACATGATAGAAATCAAAAGAATTTTTAGATACTTGAAAGGCACAGAGGATTATGGCTTAGTATATCAGAAAGGAAATGATTTTGATTTAAAATTTTATACTGGTGCTGATTGGGCAGGCAACATTGATGACAGAAAAAGAACAAGTGGAGGAGATTTCTTTTTAGGAGAAAGACTAGTGAGTTGGCTTAGCAAGAAACAAGGATGTGTTTCACAGTCACCAGGAGAAGCTGAATATGTTGCTGCAGCATTGAATTGTACCAACATTGCATGGATCAAACAACTGATGGAAGGTATAAATGAGAAAGTTACTGAGCCAGTAACTATATTCTATGACAATACTAGTGCCATTAATATTTCAAAGAATCCTGTTATGCACTCTAAGACAAAGCACATATCTATCAAATATCATTATCTTAGAGAAGAAGCTCAAGAGAAGAAAGTGGTGTTGGAATATGTTAGCACAAAGGAGCAAATAGCAGATATCTTCACCAAGCCACTACCAAAGGACACTTTTGAATATCTCAGAAGTAAGTTAGGGGTCCTACCCCTATCTTCTAGTCACTGACCGAGTTCGGTGAAAGCATCAATCCGATGACTCTAATGAATATCTTTTGGGAATTGATGCTAAGTTATACACTTTAGGATGTTTTCTAAAAGTGTATTGGAATTAATACATGAATTTTTACAGGGAACAAGAATTGAAGACAAATGCTCTGACCGATACTCAGTTGATACACAACAGCAGGAAATCACTTCTTACAGAAATAAATTATGTTTTAATTCTTTACTTTTTGGCATTGTTGTCAAAGGGGGAGAAAATCTACAAAGGGGGATAAGACTACTACAAAGGAGAGAAGACTGAGAGAAGATCTATCAGGAGAGAAGACTAAGAGAAAACTGAGCAGACTACAGATTGGGAAGTAGACTGAAGAAATGAGGAGAAGTCTAATGTATGGGGGAGAGCATTTCAGCATTTCAGAATCACAGCAATCCGAATCTATTAATGTCAAATCAATTATTTTTTCCATCAATGCCAAAGGGGGAGATTGTTGGCAATATTGCATTATAACAGACAATGAAAGATTGTTGGCATTTCTTAAGGATATTGAAAAGGTTGTTGATGATTATGGATATAACTAATTAAAGATGTTTTACTGTCTTGATACTATTATTTTGTCATTGATGTCAAGAAATTGATTTTCTAATTCAGTATGATGTTGCCATATCTTGAGAAGTATGATATGAAGATTATAAAGATGTCGGTAAAAGACACAGGAAAGAATATGATGAATAAGGTATTCAATGGGCAACTACTACCAAGTCAGACAATGATGAGATCATGATGTTTTAGATTGTTTTAACATCATACATATGTTGTAAATTGTAAAGTTTAATAATATACTATGTTATCAAGCAAAGAACCTAGTCGGTAAACCCTAAGGAACCTAGTCGATAAACCCTAAGGTTATCACTATCAGTTAATGAAGGCAGAATGTCTACCAAGTGGAGTTTAGTATTCACTGAGTTGTTACCAAGTTCTAACCAAGCTATAATAGAATGCATTAAATGTTTACATGCGATATTTAATAAAGGAAGCTAATGAGTTGGAGCGGATTAAATGATTGGTAAGCCATGAGAGAAGGTTGTTAATGAATCTAAGGCAATGGGAAGTTGACATGAAGATCTACAGCTCAGATTGAACCGCAATACCCTAGCACAAGTTCCAAGACTATTATGCAAGTTCCAAGGTAGGGAAAAATGTTTTCAGATTGAAAGATGCATTGAACCTGGACAATATTGAAGATCTGATGGCTAAAATTTATCATGGGAAATGTGATCAAGGAGATTAAGTAGTTACCTAATTATTTATAAATAGGAAACTATTGATAAACAATGTATGTGGGCAAGTGTATGCACAGGGATGCTACATAGTGATTACCGAGAATAGGAGCTTGAAGACCTGTTAGAATAACAGAGTATAGAAGCCTAGCAGATAGACAAGATTAGTTCTATGTCTAGATTGTATTGAACAAATAGGAATCTACTTTAGTATTTTAGATGTGAAGTTGCAGATAGATTTTTATTATTGTTATATTGTGAAAGTGACAGAAAATCTCTTAACCGAGTGGACTTAACAGTCTTATATGTAAATCCTCTAGCAAGGTGACATTCTGATTGAGTGTTTGAAATCCTTTAACAAGGTCACTTCTAACAAAGTGAAGATCCTAATAGATTTGAGGGAAATCCCTTAACTGGGTCACATCTAGCAATGTGTTTGTAATCCTTAATAGGATTTTCTTTTAACCGAGCATACTCTAGAAGAGTATATTTCTTAGTGGGTCCGAAATACCACAGTGGTTTTTCCCTATTTTGGTTTCCATGTTAAATCTGGTGTTATGAGGTTTATATTGTTCATATGCTTTTGAGTTTGCATGTTTAACAGTTTTGGTTATATGACTGATATATATATTACCGAGGTTGAATCTAATGTTTTTATGGATGGATAAGTTTGTATGATTCACCCCCCCCCTCTCATCTTGTTGGCTATTGGATATGTACTTATATTAACTATCAGAACTATCAAGATGTGCTTAAACTTGTGAAGTCAGGTGGAGTCAATGTCTAGTACCTGCACCCCTCATAACACTAGCGTCTATTCATAATATGATAGACAAGCAAGTGAAAGAGAATCCCAACATCACATCCCTCTATGATGAGTGATGTGACATCGTCCTTTTCACATTCATAATAGTAAGGCATCATAACAAGGACAAAGGATAATAAATTACATCAACATCATTTACATCTATCGTAGATGCCAAACTAGGGTTAGTACAAGATAAATCATCATAAGAAATAACCATCAAACACTTGACCTAAATAGTGAAATAACCAAAAAGCTAATCATAAACATAACTTCAATTATTAAACTAGAGAATAGAATCAACATCATCATAGTAATGATGTCTTTGAGTTTCTGGTCCCTGTAAAAACAATTTCCCGCTTTAATAAAAAAATTCTCATAGTAATCATAATGAATCCACTAATGTCAAAGAGAATATCAATATAAAGGACGAAACAAGAAGTAAGGAGAAAGAGGAACATGAAAAAATTTATAAGTATCTATCACATCTTATCATAAAGGATGAATCAGGGAGGGGCACTACACTATGAGTTTTAAGGAGTAGAAGTTTGAGAGCCCCCCCACAAAATACACCATTGATTCATTTCTTTGGTGGGGGTGTGTTCTGTGTGTTTTGTTTTTCTTATTTATAGTCTTTTATATCTTTGGTTTTTGTTAAGTCTAGTTGGGTACCACTAGTTTTTGTTCTTTTTTGACATCTGGCTAAGGGGTGTTGGGTTCTCATTCCTTGTGAGTCCCATGTATTTTTTCGCCTTTTCATCTTTATGGTGGTTATGTAATGGTTTGGGCCTCTCCCATTTTTAACCAATTAGAGCATAAAAATCAACAATTAATCTAATTAGTATAATAAAATATCATACCTTAAATAGTCCAACACCCTTAGGGAAGGGAATAAGTTGGCTGATAGGTTGGCTAACTTGGGTCCCCTTTTTAGAAATAATTTGAAAAAATGGACTTCTATGCATGATCTCCCAGGTTATATTTTAATCAGGATCCTAAATGATCTAAGCACTAATGTGGATTAGATATTTGCAAGTTTTCATTTCAATTATGGTATTTTCTATGAATTATTGTCATCATTTATCATTGAAGGAAAATACTCTTCATTTTTGGAAAAGGATCACTTATAAACCCATTTAAAGTTTTTCCTATTTTTTCCCTTGGTCTTGAAATTACCAAATTTGGCTATCAAGTTTTCTAGTTCTACCATTTTCTAACCTACCATGGATGGTGAATTATTACTGGTGGAGCTCAATAATTGTGAGAAACCTGAAAAGGATGAGGAATTAGTAGGTTTTTGAAAAGGGAATTTTTTCCTCCCACATTTCGGCCATGACTAGTCATGACCCTTCTCTTTTTGCTCAATTTTCCCACTCTTTGGTTGATGGTAGGATTTGTATTGGGGGTACATATATAATAGTATTAATGGAGGACATTGTGTTTTCCATTAGGCTTTAGGTTGAAGGGGTTGTGCTCTTGAAGAATCCTAAAGGAAACTACAACAATGAATTTAACAATTTTTGGTATGTGATAAAAAAATATCCCGACTGCGAATTGGGTTTAACAAGGTGGATTGGTTGGGGGAGTAGAAGGAGGTCATTGTTGTCCTAAAGAATTATGTGATTGATGGTATGATGAAAGAATAAGTATCCAATAGAATACTAAGAGGGGGGAGTGAATCATCATACTGAAAAACCAATACAAAGTTCCCAAACTCAAACTCAATCACAAAAAGTAAACATATCATAGTCAAGATCAATATTCATAAGAATACATGACATCACTCAGTTTGACTGTTATGACAACTTAACAGTAAACAACTCCAATATTGTAAATATCAACAATTCTTAATCATAAGTCAACATATTCATCTCTCAATGCTTCTAGTTATCATGCCTTGTTAGAAGTTGATGAATAATGATGAACAAAAGATGCCCTTACTAGTACTGAGAGGGGGGGTCGTGATGAATCAGCACATACAAAAACTTCTCCGCAACTTATCATGTTAAAACAATCTTAACTGGTTGTCTTCATTGCTGAACTTAACCATGGCAATACCAGTTAAACACAGTAAGACTTCAGACAATATAAAATGGTAAAATTGAATACTTCAAAATACATTCAATACTCGATAACTACTTCACCCATAAACATATGCATGTGGTATATCAACAATATCATAACCATTAGCTCATAATCACTTAAACAAAGAATACTTAATCATCCAAAGAAAATACACAACTCATGACACACAAATTTTGTCATGTGGAAACCCAAATGGGAAAAACCATGGTGGGGATGAATACCCACAAGCTTGTTTTGAACTCTTTTGAACCTCGCTCTGTTAGGAGCCTGGTCCGGTTAAAGACTTTACGATAAGGTTCTACTCAGAACTGATCCTGTTAAAGATCACCTAGTTAAGGGATGGCTATATACCCTGTTAAAAGTTACCCTGTTAGAGGATTTAAATAACTCAATGAACTTGAGTCACCTGGTTAGAGGATTTACAGTAAGCCTATTAAAGCTACCCAGCAAAAGGATTTTCCTTTTCTTAAAATGGTTAGAAGACAACAGGTAAAACTCTAATCAGCTCCTCTACTTTGCAATCACACTCTATAGTTTTCTCTCACTGGTCTAGCAATTATCTCATCACTCGGATACATACACAAATTTTTCCAACAACTTACAATAACAAAAATCATCGAGCTTATAGACAACAATTAGGTCGACAGCATAAACCCTAAACCCTAATCATTTAGGTTTACAATTATAGGCGGTCCAATCCTGACCATTCAAAAATTTTATATAGAATAAAACAATCTCAAATAGATCACAAGTCATTCTGCATCGTCCATTCTTCACTACACATAAAAATTAGTAACCCATCATCCTTTCTTCTCATACCGCTAAGAATAAATTTCATTCCCGAGGTAGACATTTAATGCATTCGATTCTTCACATGAAAGATCCTCAAGGAAATCCTTCATGTGCACAAAACTAATGTGGCATCATGATCTGATCCTCATTTCTTAGCTAACTCATCACATAATATCATTAGTTTCATCATACAAGCTAGATTTCCAAACTGGAAACCCTAGGGCTGAGACTACCAACCGGTAGTCACACTTAGTGAAACCCCGACATGGGTTCACGATATCTCTTCATAATGGCTCTTCAACTTGATCATCAAATAACAACTGCTTCCAATCTTCATATTGGTTGACCTATACTTACTGACATCAATGACAACATACATTATTATCATATCATCATGTACCAACATACCGATTCATCAAATGCCAACAATCTCCCCCTTTGGCATTGATGGAAATACTTACTTAGCGTAGCATTGCAACAAGAAACATCATAGATAAATGCCAACAAAAATATCTTCATCAAATATCATACAACAGATATCTTCTCCCCTATCTCATACCTTCTTCTCCTTATTATATATCTTCTCCCCCTTTGACAATAATGCCAAAGTGGAGGCACAAGCTCCTATACTCCACTATGTTGCTCCCCCTATGAAGTAGCACTCTTCAGCACATCAATCCTGAAAGATTTGTCATTGTAATACCTAACTGATGTGGAGCACACATATTTAGTTGACTTCATGAAGGGGCAAAACCCCTAATTGACCTCACAAATAGGTAAATGTAGTCTTTGGTAAGGGCTTAGTGTATATGTCTGCTAGCTTCTCCTTACTGGAAACATGTTGTAATACAACCTCTCTATTTTGAACCTTCTCTCTCAAGAAATGATACTTGAGTTAAATGTGCTTAGTTCTAGCATGCAAAGCCAAATTTGTGGAAATATTGATTGCACTAGTATTGTCACAAAATATACTCATTGGTTTAGATATAGGTACTTTGAAACCATCTAATACATGTTTCATACAGATTGCCTAAGTGCAGTTCATAAATGCTGCCACATACTCTGCTTCAGCTATAGACTGAGAAGTACAACTTTGCTTGTTACTTATCCATGAGACTAGTCTTCTACCAAGAAAAAAAATGCTCCACCGGTTTTGCTTTTTCAGTCATCCACATTACCTCCCCAATCTGCATTGGTAAAAAACTTGAGATTAAAATCACCATTGTATGAATACCACAGTCAATAGTCAATAGTCCCTTTTAGGTATCTAAGAATCCTCTTGACTGCTACCAAGTGAGATTTTCTTGGACTTTTCTGAAAATGAGCTATAATTCCCACTGCATGAACAATATTTGGTCTGTTGTGCATTACATAGTGCAACTTACCAATCATTGACCGATACTCATTCTCATTTACTAATGTTGAATCATCTTCCTTAGTTAGTTTATAGTCGATCACCATTGGTGTACCAACTGGTTTTCTCTCTTACATGCCAAATGTCTTTAATACCTCTTTGACATACTTGGATTGGGTAATGAAGATACCCTCTTTCATTTGTTGAATCTGTAAACCAATGAAGAACTTTATCTCCCCAATTAGAGACATTTCAAAGTCTTTCTTCATTTCATCTGCAAATGCATGGCTCATTTCATCATCTCCTCCAAAGATTATGTCATCTACAAATACTTCACAGATCAGAATTTGATCACCTTCAAATTTTAGGTAGATGTTGCTATCCTCACTTGTTCTCTGAAATCCTATTTTCACAAGATGAGAGTATAATCATTCATACCATGCCCTAGGTGCTTGTTTCAATCCATATAGGGCTTTGTGTAATCTACACACCATGTTACTGTCTTCTAATAAGGCAAACCCATCCGGTTGCTCAATATACACTTCCTCTTCTAGGATTCCATTTAAGAACATAGACTTCACATCAATTTGGTATACCTTAAATCCCTTGAATGCTGCAAATGCAAGTAGCATTTAGACACCTTCTAGTCTAGCCATAGGACCAAAGGTTTCACCATAGTCTTCTCCCACTTCCTCAGCATATCCCTTGCATACTAGTCTCGCCTTGTTTCTTACAATTGTGCCTTCTTCATTTAGCTTATTTCTGAAAACACCCATTTGGTACCTATGACATTCTTTTGTTTTGGTCTGGGTACCAAGGACCATGTTGTATTCTTTTCTATCTAGTCTAGCTCCTCTTCCATTGCCTTAATCTAGTCTTGATTTGTAAGTGCTTCTCTGGAAGTCTTGGGCTCCAATTCAAAAATCATGCAAGAGTTTTCTTTCACCTTTATTCTTGTGAGTATCCCTGCATCTTTATCTCCTATGATCTGCTTCAGATCATGATGTAGTTTCACATATCTAGGAATGACTCTAGCTATTTCTGGTTGCTTTTCCTCTTCTTCTTCACTTACTTCTTCTTCTTGACCTACTGTAGCTTCTACCGGTACAGGAACACTCATATTTTTACTTGTTTCTTTATTAACCGGTTCCCAAAAGTCTACACCAGGTTCATCTTCCACTTCCTCGCTGTAGGTTTCCTCTGGGCATTCATCAACCCTGACATTGATACTCTCAACAATTTTCTATGTTCTATTGTTCTAGCACTTGAGAGATTTACTCTTAGTGGAATACCCCAGAAATATTCCTTCATCACATTTAGCATCAAACTTGCTCAGATGCTCACCTCTCTTGATGTAACACTTACTACCGAATACTTTAAAATTGTTAGGATTCTTAGAGATACTGAGAGAGGGGGGTGAATCAGTATCTTGCTGGTTAATGGATTTTCTTAACTTATTAAATGAATTGCATCTCAAAACAGTATACCAGTAAACAAGAATTAATGCATTAAATAAGAACAACAACCACAACATAGAAAGCACACCATAACACAATTTTTTTAACGAGGAAACCCGGTGTGGGAAAAACCTCAGTGGGATTTGTGACCCATAATATTTGCTTACTAGCCAATAAGTGAATATTACTGTTATAATAGAGGCCTGCACATGCAGGAATTCCAACTACCTATAGCTCACCGCTTAAATAAAAGAGAAGTCTCACTGACTTACAAAAGGTGGATTATATAAATCCAATGTCATGTACTACTTTGGATCAACATCTGCTATGCCAGGTTTAGTACCAGTTTAAGCTCTGCAATAATCATAAACCTTACTTTACAATCTGCCTGTCTATTCACACATGATATCCATCTACATGTCCTTCTTACAAATATTCTCTAAGATCTCATACTTATATATGAGCCTTATTACAATATGCCTTGTTGGCTTACAAAAAGATATTACAATTAATTACAAAATACAATAAACAAAATCCTGTCGGCCAGGGTGTCAGTAATCAATCTTTTCAGTGCCGGTGAACTATATGTCAATGTACAGTCTGTCGGTGCTAGTGCCTGTCGGGGTCATATGATTGTAAGGTTGCCATCAATGGTAATACTTTCAATCACCTACAATTTCTCATTGGAGTGTGTATTTCCCAACAATCTCCCCCTTTGGCATTGATGGTAACACTCATGAGAAAAAGCCAAAAACTGTATCCAAAAAGTGTTTTACCAAAACTGTCAAAACTGTGTTATCAAAATTGTCTTCTAAAAAATGTGTGCTCCCCCTAAGCTGGTGATCTCTTCTATCATATCCTTTTTCTCATCCCTTACTACTCCCCCTTTGGCATCAATGACAAAGGCTATCATTCAATGTCAGTTGAGTGGAGTTCCTATTATGATCCCTATAACTGATGGGTTACAATTTGATATAACTCTACTAAAGAAACATTCAGACTATTGTAGAATCTATCACTATCTTTCAATGTTGTTTCAGTCCTCGGAATTGTACCGGTGAGTGTGTGCATTTTCTCTTCCGGTGTCTTAAGTCCTAGAACAAGAACCTCAGAAATCTCTTTTCTCAAAGAGATGAGGATACCCAGTTTAGGACTTAGTCTACACTTCAGTTATTTTACCTTAAACCTTAATCTTTCCTTATCTTTTTCAATTTTTTCTATTTTCACTTCAAATCCGGTAATTTCCTGTTCTACTACCGTTATTGAATCCGATGATCGTTTCAAGTTGTCAACAATATCATTGATTTCCTTTTGAGCTATGTTGATTTCTTTGTCTATATTCTCTATCAAAATGTTAGTTTTGCATGTGTCTCTATACAATTTCTTGAAGTCCAAAATTGTCTTACCTAATACCGGTAATAAGGTATCCATATGTTCCTTATTTTTCTTGACTGTCTCGTCAAAGAATTTTTCCTTCTCTTTGTTCATTTTCTCTTTGAAATTCTCCTCATTGATTTGATCAATTGTCAGTAGGTTGTCGGTTATATACTTAGACAATGTGTCTAATTGGATCAGAGAATCTTTATTTTCTATGTTACACGTTGGAGCTATCATCTTCAAAATTGGTAAAGTATCATCAATAGCATTATATGCCTGTGCATTACACTTAGTTATTTTCTTTATTGAGTCTAATAACACTTATGTTACATTAGTTGACCTAAATTCAGTCATAGATGTTTCGGATGACTATCCAATTGTCTTCACAATCTGCAATCCGTCGGTGGTAGTAATAGCTTTGCTTTCTTCTTTCTTTGGAGGATCTGTTTGAGATTGCATTTCTATTACCAAAGGTTTGGGCTTGGCATTGTTTGGGTATGTACCTGTGAAGAAGCTTGTTGCTCTACATGTTTCTCAATGTTTTTCTCAGTTTGAACCTTCTATTCTATTGGTTTCTCTATGTTCTCTCCTAATGGTGTCTCTGTTTGTGCCTCTAATTATTTTACTGTGTTATCCACTACCAATTTTTCTGATTGAAACTCTGATTTATCTATCGGTTCCTCTTTGTTTACCTTAGTACTGTCTACTATCAGTGAATCAATAGATACATTAGTGTGTGAACCTATGGTATCTGCCTTTCCTGTATCTAGGGGATCATTTGATATTTTACTTTGTTGCTTATTCCCAATTTGAGTGTTATCAACTACAATATTTCCTGTTGGTGGCTCTGTTGCCACATCCCTCTTGTCAATTGTTTCCTTATCCACCACAATATTGACTTCATGTGTGTCAATATTCATTGTGTATAACACCATAGAATTAGGGCTGGTGTCCCCATGTGGTGTATCCATACTCTTTGTTTTTAGTGGTGTCTCAATAGTTTGTATTGCTGGAGTATCAGAAGGAGGTGGTGGGCAAGTTATCAGTTATCTTTATGCTTGGGGTTCCACATACCTTTCCTTTCCCTTTATCTTTATCTTTTTCCTTTTGATAGACTTTAAAAGTATTTGGTCTCTTAAGATCTTCTTGTTTTTCTTTCTCAACAAAAAATATATCCCACTTATCTTTAGTGTCTTTTGGTATCTCATTAATTCTTCCTGCCATTAATGCTACATGTCGGTGATAGGTTAAGAATATAGTCCGGTTGGCCTCACAGATCAGCTCATCAATCTCTTGAGTTGAGTTCACTAGGTGAACTACAAGTAGTTTTTCTATTTTGATCTTTTTATCTAATTCCACAATAGGTACCCTTCTAGATTCTAGCCTTCTGTACAAGTCATTTGGTACATCATCAACAATTTCCATCAAAAATTTCTTATAGATATCAAGATGTAGTATAACACTATTCTCTATACTTTCTTTTTTATCATTTTAAAGTGTGTTATACAACTTGTTGATGTCTATTAATTTTCCATCTTCAGTTATCTCACTCAGAAGTTTGTCAAAAGGAGGAATAACCTGTTTCACTTTTCTTTTCTTTGGGGTCAATTTCTTAGCTGGAGGCCTAACTGCCTGTTGTTTTTGTCTTGTCCTTCTGGGTGTAGGTGAGGGTACTGGTGAGGGTTTTCTCTTTCTTTCTACCCTTTTGAATTCAGCTGGTACCTCACTGTCTGAGGAAGTAAAAACCAGTGAAAGATGTGTTTCCGGTTGTAATCCTTCCAATTCACTCTCCTTAATACCAGTTTTGTTCAATACATCCTCTTTGATTTCTTTTGCATGTCTTGTTCCTTTCGTGACTATCTGTTCAGTTTATTGAATCCTTTTCTCTAATTGGATTTTTCTTTCTGTGGTTTCAGCATTGCCAAATACTTTTTCTTTCAGTTCCTTAGGGGCTTCTAAGAGGGATTTTTCATAGGTTTTAACTATGTTCTCATCTACCTCATATCCCATCTCTGTAACCCAAACAGTCCTAGGGACAACTCCCTCCATCTAAATTTCATCTTTCTTGATCACAAAGCATATCTCCTTTTGGTATTTGTCAACAATAGATTGAGATAGCCTTATTCTAGTCTTCATCCTAGCCTTTAATGTTTGAAAATGTTCATTTATGTTTTTCTCCCTCTCATCTCCCATATTGTTTAGTATGTCTAGAAGTTGTTTTCCTACAGGTACATCAAAACCAATGTCTTTTCTGCCAATATTGGGAACTTCCTTAGTAATGTACAACATTAAACATACAAGCAGGTTTACAAATCTGAAAGTCCCTTTCTTATGTCCTTTAATTTTCTTTAAATTGTCTATCAGTTCATCTTTTAGCCACTCACATATATAAATCTTTGCATTGTTATTCACCATGTCATATGCACTTTTGATACATAAGCTAGAGACTGAGTTTAGTCGGTGGGCATGTGTAGTCTTGTATCCAAGAATCGTGCTAACAAATCTAACATTGATATCTTTTACATCATTTACTCTCAGGGATCTTTTGTCAAAATTTGCACCGGTTAGGGTCATCACAGTGTCATTTGGAACCTTTTTAGTTTTGTCAGGCCTGCTACCAGTGGAAGGTAAGCCTATCACTACCCTAACTACCTCTTTGGTAATCTTATGGATGGAATCCAACCAAAAGAACTCCCAATGTACTCTACTCAAGACAATCCTTATCACATTCTTAGGAAAATCAGGGATATTAAGAATGTCCACAAAACCTAGGGTTTCCACTATCTTGTGTTTTAGTTTAAAATTTCCATGTTCATCACAAATTACAGTTCTATATATGTTCATTATTTCTTCAGCTCCTAGTTCCTCAATATGACAATGTATATAGATTCTAGGATCCTCAGCATAAACTACTCCCTTAGGTACTTTTGAAAATGCTCCTAGGGTATAATCCTTCTTCACAATTTTGGGAATGATTTTAAACATGGGTCTTGGATGCTTAATAACATCAATCATAGTAGGGTTTCCAATGAATTCAGGTGTAGAGGAGGAAGCCATAGTTATAAATATGTAGTACCCCTACCCTAATCTATTTCTAACCTTGGTTTAATCTTGATTAGTTTATCATAATATTATGTTATAGTCAGATGTTGAATTAACGCATAGCTATTGATGTGGTTTCACACTAGTTGTATGCAAGTTGTTTAGTGTACCTATTTCATGGTATTAATATCAGGCTAACGCTTGCATTAAATTTTATATATGTATGCATGTATGACTCTTGGTTGCAGGAAATTCCAGGTACAATGCCGCATGAGTGCGAGGTTCGTCTTCACCTGGATGTGCTGGTTTGAGTGTACCTTTTAATCCTTAGAGTTGGATTAGGTGGTCGTAAGACCCTAGTTGACCTTGGTCGTGCTCTAGTGAGCATCGCCAGTTGTCGTCGGTAATCCCTTTTTGTTTGGGTTTGCGAGTCGTCTGTTTGGTTGACCTTCTCATTTTGCGTGCTTGGTGTGTTTGGTTAAATTGATTAATTAGTCCTTAGTAATTATTTTGGTTAAATATGTATTTGTGCATTAGAGATTAATGGACTAGATTAATCGGGTTTTCATTATGCGATTTTCATTGATTTTGAACTGCTCGTTTTAAATTGGGAGTAAGTTCGATTAAATGACCGATTTTGAATATTGAATGCATTTTGAATATACTGTTGAAAAGAAAGTTTTGTATTTAATTGCGATAGATTTAATTTCATTCTATTGGATTATTAAATCAGAAATGTTAAATTGGATTAATGGGAAATCGATTTTTGGATTTGGAAAGCAAGTTAATTTGTTGTTTTAATTAGGAAAGGATTAAATTTTGTGAATTATTTGTAAATAAAATTTTTAATTCCAAAAATAGAATTTTTGGTCAACTCTTCCATATAACCCAAAATTTGGGGAAAATTGGAGGATGGTCATTTTTGGAGAAATTTTGGTTGGAAAGAAATTTTGGAGATGAATTTGGGGATTTTGGATGGAGAAGGAGGGTTTTGGCAGCTGGAGATTGGGACTCTTCAGCAGGTCTTGCCAGGAACGCGAGATCAGGTATGATCTAATTCTCAATTTGAGTTATTGTTTAAAATGGAAATGGGGGTTTGAATGTTTTCATGCTATCTTGGCTTCAGACTCTTTTGGCTGGAAATGTTTTTGAGGTGTTGTTATTCCTCATTTCTTTTTGGGTGTTTGAAACCCCTTTTTGTGTTTGTAATGGATGAATTCCATCAAGAATCTTGATGCCAAAACTAATTTCGTTGAAAACGGATTTTATTATAAACCGAAATTTATAAACAAATTTTGTTGTTGTTTCAAGAGAAAAAAAAAAAAAAATGAATGAGAGAAATTTCGAACTGTGTTTTAAAGGGGAAAATGAAAACATTTAGTTTTTTTATCACGCTGGGCGTTGTGTTAATTTTCGGACTGTGGGTTTTATTAAGAAAAAAATATATATATATTTTTATGCGGACTGGGCGTTTGCTTCTGTTCGGACTGGGCGTATGTTTTAAACATTGGTTGGGGTTTGGAGGGTGGGGAGCAGAGCTCCACCCGCTCCTCCTCCCCTCCCCCACGCGTCCCCCTTATCACCACGCGTTCCCCTTTACCTCTGTTCGCCTGCGCAGTGACTGCGGCTCACGGCGGTGGCCGCAGGGCGCCGCGGCACCTACGGGCACCACCGTGAGCGCCGCCCGTGGGTAGTTTCCCGGCTAGGGTTAGGGCACGGCCACCCTCCCCCTTATTTTTAATGCGTTTTTTTAAAAATAGTTTTTTTTAAATCATTTTTTTTTTTAATGTATTTTTTTTAGCATTCAAAAAAAAATGCATATTATAATTGTAAATATTATTTTATTGGTTAAGTTTTAGTTAGTTCTTGATTATGATTAAGGTGGCATTAATTTTGATTAATGTTAATTTGATATTGATTAAGTTTGTAACGGAGCTTATAAGTTGATCATTATTCAATTTCATTTCATGATTTATGCACCCCTTCTAATTAAGTTCTCCAATGTAAGTTCGCAATTGGATATTATCGATTATATGCTGATTGATCTTGGATTAATAAATCTAGATCTTACCTTCTAGCTGATTAGAGCATTTGGCTAATTAAGGTAGTATTGTTTAAAAGCACAATAGAGAATAATATGTTATTGGAAAATCGTTGAAATACGATGTAGTTACTAATTGATGATGTTATATATTATCGGAGAACATATCATTTGAGTAATTGAGAAGTAAGTGAAATTTTTATCGTTGGGTATTTAAATTTAAACGATATGCATTGGAAATGATTATCTCCATTTAGATTCTTCTTCTACACTTTTATTTCCATAATCCGTATAATGCATCTGGGCTTGAGAAATAGTACGAAACTGTAGAGGTCGGTTTAGACCAGTATGTTAATGATGTCTTGTTGGAGATTAAATATCTTATTTATTTGATTAATGGTTGTCGGAGTTTAATTAATATGAATTGGTTAAAAACTCTTTATGGCTTTATATGTCTGTTCGATGCTTTGAACCTTCAAGAGTTAGGAAACCAAGAACAACTTATCCCTTGATGAGGTAGATAACTGTAAGATGATTTAGATGTTGTAGAAAACTTGATCGACTTGTAATGATTAAATCAATTTGAGGAAATATTGTGTTTTCTGATTATTGCCTTGCGAGTTTAATTTCTGTATTCGCCTTTAATTATGAAATGGCATGTTTTGCTTTGTTTAGTAGGACCCTGTCGTATGGCTTGACTTGGGGTACTTGTTTCAGTCCTCGATTCTGACTTGACTGTTGTATTGTGGTAGTGTCGTTTTGATCTTATCCTCCTTGTGTGTGAGTCGAATGATGATTGTGGTTGACCGTTGTTGGTCGGGCCTCTAGTTAGAGCACCATCAGTAAGTGATTACTTTTGAGTGTTGTATGACCTGATGATTGTGTATCTCTTCTTGAACTCCGTTTGTCAGACCATGTCTATTCCTTGGTTTTGAGTTCGTCTGAGTATAGTCTAGTGTCATATGGGAAAGTGGCTTTCGATTGGGGGTCGTGCCCAAAGTGGCTGCTGGGTAACCCGTTGAAAGTGAGTCTAATAAGTGATAACCTTTAAGTAGATTAGAATGTAATCTCCAAGTAAGATTAATGTGCCTCACACATGGGACGAGTGCTATCATAGATTCGACATGCTGTGAGAAGGCCTGAAATGGCAAACCATCTTCCTTGTCTTCACGAGAGGATGTGTGGGTCCACATGAGGCTTGGATGGGCCGGAAGCTTGGATTAGGTTGCCAGGGTGACCCAGTGTATGGGGCCGGGACCTATGAAGACTTGCCATGGTAACCATACCAGGTTGTGTGATGACACTTGTCCCTACGTTCGCTAGTGTGTTGTCGTTTTGTCCTGTTAGGAGTACCTTTGTGAGTCATCCTTTTGTCTCTGCCCTTGTGAGTGTCGGTTTCAGGTTAGACCTTGGGTGGTGATGGCTCAGTTTTATGGATGCTCTCATGGACCTCTTGTTTTAGCTTTGATTATGTTCAGCTGGATCCTGTTCTTCTCCGGGATCGTATATGTATTAATTGACCGATGCGGTCGTTTGTATATTGTTTATGTATCGCCTGGATGGCTGAATTGTTTTTGGTGTAACCTCTTGTATTCTTAACTTTATTATTTATCAGAGGGGTCTTGCAGTTGAGCAGACCCGGAGATGTAGCCCTTTAGGGGTGAACTCCGAGATCATTATGGTGTTATGTGATGTATTCTTTTATGTTTCCTTTATTTAGCTTTATCATGTATGATTAGCTTATGTTAGAATGGTTAAGTGGATAATTGGAATTAACTATAAATGCTTATATTCAGTCCCTTCTTGAATGCCATGTTGATCGAATGCATAAGTAGTTTAGATGGGATTTATCGTAGATGCTAGTATGCAATCATCTTTTGAAATGCAATAAGTTGGAATATGAATAAATGTAACTTAGAGTAATGAATTATACTCAGTTGTTGTTAAGAAATTTAAATATGCTTGGAAAGATCTCATATGTTATGATGGAATTCTAGTGTATTAAAATGTTAGATGTATGGCTTGAATTTTTATGAAATGCTTGAATGAAGATTATGAATGGATCTTAATGATGAATCTTCGCTTGTGATTTATATTTCCCTGTTTTGAAAGGAATTATCCTAATTATGAATTATCTCGTTATTAAGATATTCAGCTATTTGGATTAATTGTGTGAGTTAGGTGAATTGTGAAATTTAAGTAATCTCGTTGGGAAACTCTTGAGGTGTTAGTTGATGTCTTCCGCTATGTAATCTGAATCTTTGATATCTTGTTGCATCTTATGTGTTGTAACTTTAAAAAAAATAAAAAAAATTGCACTCTATTCTTGTGTTATGGCTTAATCCCTTCGGGGTTTTCTGGCGGGGCATTACATTTGGTATCAGAGCCAAGTTGCAAACATTGGGATCTCTGGTGTCGCGTGTGCCCTCTATTTGTGTGAGGTGTATCGACCTTATGTGTATGCTTGTCCTCCTTTTTCATGGGAGTGATTGAGCAGACCTTAGCTGGTGTGTAACATGGGTGTTCACACCTTGCTTTCGCCTCCTTGATGTTGGTGTTTGAGTGTTTATATGTGCATTGTGTGCTTATTGATGTCTCGGTCTATGATTACTCTTATTCGGAAAAAGAGTCGTATGTACCTTCCTTTTTGAGTGTTGTACTCTTTAGACTAATCCATTTGGGTTGGTCTGTGCTTGTCTTGAATCTGAAAGTGCATATTGTGATTGTTTAAGATTATGATCTAGCTTAGTGTTGTCCACTTGAAGGACTAGTATGGCAATTATTGAATGCTTATTTTGTAGAAAATTAAATGATTATCACCATTTCTCTCTCTCTTTCTGGAAATTAAAATGATTAGGATATGTGTAATTATCTTTGATTTGAGTTTGTTGTTTGCAAGAGAAAAGGGGTGTGACTTCTTGGACCCTTGTGTGAGCCTTATGATGCTTATGTCTTTAGATTATAAAAGGGCTATGGGTTTTAAAAAAAAAATTATTTTGGTTATTGGGAGAAAACTGTATGTGTACGTTTAAAGAATTCTCCATGTGTATGTTGTAGGAGCAGCATGACTAAATTCTACCTTAGTAAGGTGCTTTAATATGCGTATAGTTGAATTATGTGAAACTGGTTGGTTTGAAGAAATATTAAAAAGGAGCATGTTATTGTAGCTTCGAGAGAGTATTAATGTGTTCCCTGAAAGATTGTTTTATGTGTTTTCCGAAAGACTGTCTTATGTGTTTCATTAGTCCAGTTTGATTGAAGATTTAATTTAGCAAATGCTCCATTGAACTCACTTTTGGGTATATGTAATTACCTTAATGTGTTTAGAAAGTGTGAATGAAAAGCTTGTTTGATGTGCATGCATTAATATGTTTTATTTGGGTAATAGCTCCTTGCGTATCCTTGATCGTAATGTGATTTCTAATAGGTTGCAAATTATGACATGTGTCTATATTGTTTTATTATAAGTGAGTGTTCTTAAGAGGTCTTGCATTATCGAAAGGATTGCTTCTCTTGATCTCTGTTTTGTTTGGGAAACTAGAACCTCCTGTTGCAACTATAATTATTGGAAATGTTTTGTTAGGCTGATTGTCATCCTTCTAAACGATAGCGAAATGAAAACCATGTAATTAAATGATAGGCTTATAGTGAGAAAATGTATAATGTAGCGTGATCTTGTTTGATCTTGCGTGTTTTGTAGGAAACAGTTTGATTATCAAACTCTCTTTCCCTCCTCCTTGCCTAATCATAAGATTTTTAGTAATGCTATTAAAGAATGCATTGATTTAAATAGAATGTTTATAAAACATGTGAAAATTGTATGTTGGCCTTTTGGCTTCATAGTGATAGATGAAAGTCTTAAGCTTTAGAAATGAATCTGAATAGTTAGTAATGTGAGTTCGGATGCTTAGTGAGATGTGATAAAGATATAGGAATGATGTTATTTCCTTATGTAATTGTGAATTGTTAATAATTTCAGTACTTGTATCTAGAGTAAACTTGATTCAGTTATTTATGTATAAAGCATAATTGAAATCTTCCTTGAATAGATGTTAGCGTACTGAAAAGTACTCCCCGTAAATGTGACTAAACCAGTACTGGTGTATTTGTATGTATTGTAAGAAACCAGTGCTTATTATATGTGCCCATGGATTGGTGAAGTAATCAACCATGGAGGATATGTTGCTTATGAGTATGGGAAACCATACTGTTTATGTGATGTTGTTTATTTGTTTCCCTGCTGAGAACCAAACCTTGGGTTATGGGTAACTCAGTATGTTAAGGGGTAGTATTAGAAGTAACCGTTCCTTGAATAGTATGGATTGGCGTACGAGTAATGTCGGCGCGAAGCGACTTTAGCTTCTCTACTTTGAGGAATGATATAGTTGTACTACTAAACTGTATCAAGGTGTACTCAATACTTTCCGTTGTGATGAACCTATTTACGAGTTTCATGAGTGCCAGCCTTATTCCTATCCTTTATTTGAGCATATAGATGGCAGTTTTTGAGCATATTGTTGGATTCTATTGGAGCATCTGTTGCCTTGTCTTCATGAGAGGCGTGTTATTGTTCTTACATAAGTTGCCAACTGACTAGTGTTGGTAGACTTGTGGGTAGACCTTAGCCATGTATACCTCTGGCTTACGGCGAGTATCCTGAGAGGAACATCGCTATGCGGAGTGTGACCAGCACGTGCCTTATCCGCGGGGTACACTGCCATGTGGGATACGTCCATTGCGTGCTTGTCCACTTGGAGTATTGCCATGCCGTGCTGAGACACGATGCGGGATGTAGTAGACATTTCCATGCGGCCTACCGCTAGGTATTGGGTAGAGCCATGCCACGTGATGACGTGATGCGGGGTGATGTCGAGGTGCACACTGCCATGCCATGTGGATGTGTGACTTGGCCACACCACATGATGAGCTACTAGGATAGCTAGACGATTGTTCCTTCCTTCCTTGTTAGTGGCTAGCTATTAGTCACGTAGTGATGTAATGTGCAATTGTGATTTTCTTTTATTTATTTCTTTATTTCTTTGGGGATCAGCAATTTATTTTACTTTGACTGTGAAGGTTTAGCCACGATCTTGTGATCTTTTGCACTTTTGATTTGATGTTGCAATTCCGGAAATTATTTTTCTTGTTTATTGTTGGAATTGGCAATTATTATCTTTAATCTTGTGTACTTTGGTGGCTAAACCGGTTTATCCTTGTTGTTTTCGTATGTTGGTCTTGTGTTGCAATGTGAATTCCTCTCCAAGAACGTAGGAGATGGGCTTGGATGAGTGTATACAAGGAAGTAGACGCAGGGAACCTTGAGGATGGAGGTATGTGAGGCTGTGATGCAGCTAGAATCCACTACCTACCTATGTGTGGTGACTATCTCTTGGAGGCTAACCACCTTGCTCAACAAGGGATATTCACAAAGGTCTTGTATGGAAGGTAGCACCGCTATGGTGTTCCTAGCACCATCAAGCCTTTGAGTGAGATATTGGATTCTTATGATCATATTGTTGTTCTGAGATCAGGCATAGAGATGCTGATCGTGCATGTTATCTTTGACCGAGCATCAGACATGCTCACATGTGGCCTTTTCTGTTATGCATTCCAGTTATGTGGATAGTTATTATTTGTATCATGGAGTAAATTGTGTTAACTTGTCACTATGTTATGGGACATAGTCTTTGGAAAGGTTTTCTTATGCCTGGCAAGTGTAATCAATTGAGTTATTTGTGTTGCTCTTATTTCATGAAAGTTAATTTGGCTGTAGAAATTGATATTTGAAGCTAGTTCTATTCAATAAAATTTTAGGAGAAAGATGGATTGGTAAAGGCAATTGATCTTGATGGCATGTTTCCTTGTCATTTTTGGTCGATGATTATGGTAATTGTTGTTTACCTCTTTGTAATGCTTTAATTTGGTGTAATGAAAGGAAGAAAATTCTTCTTTCTCTGCTATGATTGTGGATAATTCCTAGAATATTGTAAGGAATGTATGGTTTTAGATGTATCTGGCCAATGGATAATGGCGTATGTAAAGGATTTTGCAATTATATTTCATTTATTTATGGAAAGATTTCTATGTGCAATTTGACCTTTGTTGAATGAGTTTCAGGGCTGATGCGTATGACATGTTCTCCATCTATCCTTACGACTTCCAGGAGTAAGTCGGAACCTAGGGGGGGAGAATGTAGTACCCCTACCCTAATCTATTTCTAACCTTGGTTTAATCTTGATTAGTTTATCATAATATTATGTTATAGTCAGATGTTGAATTAACGCATAGCTATTGATGTGGTTTCACACTAGTTGTATGCAAGTTGATTAGTGTACCTATTTCGTGGTATTAATATCGGGCTAACGTTTGCATTAAATTTTATATATGTATGCATGTATGACTCTTGGTTGCAGGAAATTCCAGGTACAATGCCGCATGAGTGCGAGGTTTGTCTTCACCTGGATGTGCAGGTTTGAGTGTACCTTTTAATCCTTAGAGTTGGATTAGGTGGTCATAAGACCCTAGTTGACCTTAGTCGTGCTCTAGTGAGCATCGCCAGTCGTCGTCAGTAATCCCTTTTTGTTTGGGTTTGCGAGTCGTCTGTTTGGTTGACCTTCTCATTTTGCGTGCTTCGTGTGTTTGGTTAAATTGATTAATTAGTCCTTAGTAATTATTTTGGTTAAATATGTATTTGTGCATTAGAGATTAATGGACTAGATTAATCGGGTTTTCGTTATGCGATTTTCATTGATTTTGAACTGCTCGTTTTAAATTGGGAGTAAGTTCGATTAAATGACCGATTTTGAATATTGAATGCATTTTGAATATGCTGTTGAAAAGAAAGTTTTGTATTTAATTGCGATAGATTTAATTTCATTCTATTGGATTATTAAATCAGAAAGGTTAAATTGGATTAATGAGAAAATCGATTTTTGGATTTGGAAAGCAAGTTAATTTGTTGTTTTAATTAGGAAAGGATTAAATTTTGTGAATTATTTGTAAATAAAAATTTTAATTCCAAAAATAGAATTTTTGGCCAACTCTTCCATATAACCCAAAATTTGGGGAAAATTGGAGGATGGTCATTTTTGGAGAAATTTTGGTTGGAAAGAAATTTTGGAGATGAATTTGGGGATTTTGGATGGAGAAGGAGGGTTTTGGCAGCTGGAGATTGGGACTCTTCAGCAGGTCTTGCCAGGAACGCGAGATCAGGTAGGATCTAATTCTCAATTTGAGTTATTTTTTAAAATGGAAATGGGGGTTTGAATGTTTTCATGCTATCCTGGCTTCAGATTCTTTTGGCTGGAAATGTTTTTGAGCTGTTGTTATTCCTCATTTCTTTGGGTGTTTGAAACCCCTTTTTGTGTTTGGAATGGATGAATTCCATCAAGAATCTTGATGCCAAAACTAATTTCGTTGAAAACGGATTTTATTATAAACCGAAATTTATAAACAAATTTTGTTGTTGTTTGAAGAGAAAAAAAAAAAAAAAAAATGAATGAGAGAAATTTCGAACTGTGTTTTAAAGGGGAAAATGAAAACATTTAGTTTTTTTATCACGCTGGGCGTTGTGTTAATTTTCGGACTGTGGGTTTTATTAAGAAAAAAATATATATATATTTTTATGCGGACTGGGCGTTTGCTTCTGTTCGGACTGGGCGTATGTTTTAAACATTGGTTGGGGTTTGGAGGGTGGGGAGCGGAGCTCCACCCGCTCCTCCTCCCCTCCCCCACGCGTCCCCCTTATCCCCACGCGTTCCCCCTTACCTCTTCTCGCCTGCGCAGTGACTGCGGCTCACGGCGGTGGCCGCAGGGCGCCGCGGCACCTACGGGCACCACCGTAAGCGCCGCCCGTGGGTAGTTTCCCGGCTAGGGTTAGGGCACGGCCACCCTCCCCCTTATTTTTAATGCGTTTTTTTAAAAATAGTTTTTTTTAAATCATTTTTTTTTTTAATGTATTTTTTTTAGCATTCAAAAAAAAATGCATATTATAATTGTAAATATTATTTTATTGGTTAAGTTTTAGTTAGTTCTTGATTATGATTAAGGTGGCATTAATTTTGATTAATGTTAATTTGATATTGATTAAGTTTGTAACGGAGCTTATAAGTTGATCATTATTCAATTTCATTTCATGATTTATGCACCCCTTCTAATTAAGTTCTCCAATGTAAGTTCGCAATTGGATATTATTGATTATATGCTGATTGATCTTGGATTAATAAATCTAGATCTTACCTTCTAGCTGATTAGAGCATTTGGCTAATTAAGGTAGTATTGTTTAAAAGCACAATAGAGAATAATATGTTATTGGAAAATCGTTGAAATACGATGTAGTTACTAATTGATGATGTTATATATTATCGGAGAACATATCATTTGAGTAATTGAGAAGTAAGTGAAATTTTTATCGTTGGGTATTTAAATTTAAACGATATGCATTGGAAATGATTATCTCCATTTAGATTCTTCTTCTACACTTTTATTTCCGTAATCCGTATAATGCATCTGGGCTTGAGAAATAGTACGAAACTGTAGAGGTCGGTTTAGACCAGTATGTTAATGATGTCTTGTTGGAGATTAAATATCTTATTTATTTGATTAATGGTTGTCGGAGTTTAATTAATATGAATTGGTTAAAAACTCTTTATGGCTTTATATGTCTATTCGATGCTTTGAACCTTCAAGAGTTAGGAAACCAAGAACAACTTATCCCTTGATGAGGTAGATAACTGTAAGATGATTTAGATGTTGTAGAAAACTTGATCGACTTGTAATGATTAAATCAATTTGAGGAAATATTGTGTTTTCTGATTATTGCCTTGCGAGTTTAATTTCTGTATTCGCCTTTAATTATGAAATGGCATGTTTTGCTTTGTTTAGTAGGACCCTGTCGTATGGCTTGACTTGGGGTACTTGTTTCAGTCCTCGATTCTGAGTTGACTGTTGTATTGTGGTAGTGTCGTTTTGATCTTATCCTCCTTGTGTGTGAGTCGAATGATGATTGTGGTTGACCGTTGTTGGTCGGGCCTCTAGTTAGAGCACCATCAGTAAGTGATTACTTTTGAGTGTTGTATGACCTGATGATTGTGTATCTCTTCTTGAACTCCGTTTGTCAGACCATGTCTATTCCTTGGTTTTGAGTTCGTCTGAGTATAGTCTAGTGTCATATGGGAAAGTGGCTTTCGATTGGGGGTCGCGCCCAAAGTGGCTGCTGGGTAACCCGTTGAAAGTGAGTCTAATAAGTGATAACCTTTAAGTAGATTAGAATGTAATCTCCAAGTAAGATTAATGTGCCTCACACATGGGACGAGTGCTATCATAGATTCGACATGCTGTGAGAAGGCCTGAAATGGCAAACCATCTTCCTTGTCTTCACGAGAGGATGTGTGGGTCCACATGAGGCTTGGATGGGTCGGAAGCTTGGATTAGGTTGCCAGGGTGACCCAGTGTATGGGGCCGGGACCTATGAAGACTTGCCATGGTAGCCATACCAGGTTGTGTGATGACACTTGTCCCTACGTTCGCTAGTGTGTTGTCGTTTTGTCCTGTTAGGAGTACCTTTGTGAGTCATCCTTTTGTCTCTGCCCTTGTGAGTGTCGGTTTCAGGTTAGACCTTGGGTGGTGATGGCTCAGTTTTATGGATGCTCTCATGGACCTCTTGTTTTAGCTTTGATTATGTTCAGCTGGATCCTGTTCTTCTCCGGGATCGTATATGTATTAATTGACCGATGCGGTCGTTTGTATATTGTTTATGTATCGCCTGGATGGCTGAATTGTTTTTGGTGTAACCTCTTGTATTCTTAACTTTATTATTTATCAGAGGGGTCTTGCAGTTGAGCAGACCCGGAGATGTAGCCCTTTAGGGGTGAACTCCGAGATCATTATGGTGTTATGTGATGTATTCTTTTATGTTTCCTTTATTTAGCTTTATCATGTATGATTAGCTTATGTTAGAATGGTTAAGTGGATAATTGGAATTAACTATAAATGCTTATATTCAGTCCCTTCTTGAATGCCATGTTGATCGAATGCATAAGTAGTTTAGATGGGATTTATCGTAGATGCTAGTATGCAATCATCTTTTGAAATGCAATAAGTTGGAATATGAATAAATGTAACTTAGAGTAATGAATTATACTCAGTTGTTGTTAAGAAATTTAAATATGCTTGGAAAGATCTCATATGTTATGATGGAATTCTAGTGTATTAAAATGTTAGATGTATGGCTTGAATTTTTATGAAATGCTTGAATGAAGATTATGAATGGATCTTAATGATGAATCTTCGCTTGTGATTTATATTTCCCTGTTTTGAAAGGAATTATCCTAATTATGAATTATCTCGTTATTAAGATATTCAGCTATTTGGATTAATTGTGTGAGTTAGGTGAATTGTGAAATTTAAGTAATCTCGTTGGGAAACTCTTGAGGTGTTAGTTGATGTCTTCCGCTATGTAATCTGAATCTTTGATATCTTGTTGCATCTTATGTGTTGTAACTTTAAAAAAAATAAAAAAAATTGCACTCTATTCTTGTGTTATGGCTTAATCCCTTCGGGGTTTCCTGGCGGGGCATTACATTTGGTATCAGAGCCAAGTTGCAAACATTGGGATCTCTGGTGTCGCGTGTGCCCTCTATTTGTGTGAGGTGTATCGACCTTATGTGTATGCTTGTCCTCCTTTTTCATGGGAGTGATTGAGCAGACCTTAGCTGGTGTGTAACATGGGTGTTCACACCTTGCTTTCGCCTCCTTGATGTTGGTGTTTGAGTGTTTATATGTGCATTGTGTGCTTATTGATGTCTCGGTCTATGATTACTCTTATTCGGAAAAAGAGTTGTATGTACCTTCCTTTTTGAGTGTTGTACTCTTTAGACTAATCCATTTGGGTTGGTCTGTGCTTGTCTTGAATCTGAAAGTGCATATTGTGATTGTTTAAGATTATGATCTAGCTTAGTGTTGTCCACTTGAAGGACTTGTATGGCAATTATTGAATGCTTATTTTGTAGAAAATTAAATGATTATCACCATTTCTCTCTCTCTTTCTGGAAATTAAAATGATTAGGATATGTGTAATTATCTTTGATTTGAGTTTGTTGTTTGCAAGAGAAAAGGGGTGTGACTTCTTGGACCCTTGTGTGAGCCTTATGATGCTTATGTCTTTAGATTATAAAAGGGCTATGGGTTTTTAAAAAAAAATTATTTTGGTTATTGGGAGAAAACTGTATGTGTACGTTTAAAGAATTCTCCATGTGTATGTTGTAGGAGCAGCATGATTAAATTCTACCTTAGTAAGGTGCTTTAATATGCGTATAGTTGAATTATGTGAAACTGGTTGGTTTGAAGAAATATTAAAAAGGAGCATGTTATTGTAGCTTCGAGAGAGTATTAATGTGTTCCCTGAAAGATTGTTTTATGTGTTTTCCAAAAGACTGTCTTATGTGTTTCATTAGTCCAGTTTGATTGAAGATTTAATTTAGCAAATGCTCCATTGAACTCACTTTTGGGTATATGTAATTACCTTAATGTGTTTAGAAAGTGCGAATGAAAAGCTTGTTTGATGTGCATGCATTAATATGTTTTATTTGGGTAATAGCTCCTTGCGTATCCTTGATCGTAATGTGATTTCTAATAGGTTGCAAATTATGACATGTGTCTATATTGTTTTATTATAAGTGAGTGTTCTTAAGAGGTCTTGCATTATCGAAAGGATTGCTTCTCTTGATCTCTGTTTTGTTTGGGAAACTAGAACCTCCTGTTGCAACTATAATTATTGGAAATGTTTTGTTAGGCTGATTGTCATCCTTCGAAACGATAGCGAAATGAAAACCATGTAATTAAATGATAGGCTTATAGTGAGAAAATGTATAATGTAGCGTGATCTTGTTTGATCTTGCGTGTTTTGTAGGAAACAGTTTGATTATCAAACTCTCTTTCCCTCCTCCTTGCCTAATCATAAGATTTTTAGTAATGCTATTAAAGAATGCATTGATTTAAATAGAATGTTTATAAAACATGTGAAAATTGTATGTTGGCCTTTTGGCTTCATAGTGATAGATGAAAGTCTTAAGCTTTAGAAATGAATCTGAATAGTTAGTAATGTGAGTTCGGATGCTTAGTGAGATGTGATAAAGATATAGGAATGATGTTATTTCCTTATGTAATTGTGAATTGTTAATAATTTCAGTACTTGTATCTAGAGTAAACTTGATTCAGTTATTTATGTATAAAGCATAATTGAAATCTTCCTTGAATAGATGTTAGCGTACTGAAAAGTACTCCCCGTAAATGTGACTAAACCAGTACTGGTGTATTTGTATGTATTGTAAGAAACCAGTGCTTATTATATGTGCCCATGGATTGGTGAAGTAATCAACCATGGAGGATATGTTGCTTATGAGTATGGGAAACCATACTATTTATGTGATGTTGTTTATTTGTTTCCCTGCTGAGAACCAAACCTTGGGTTATGGGTAACTCAGTATGTTAAGGGGTAGTATTAGAAGTAACCGTTCCTTGAATAGTATGGATTGGCGTACGAGTAATGTCGGCGCGAAGCGACTTTAGCTTCTCTACTTCGAGGAATGATATAGTTGTACTACTAAACTGTATCAAGGTGTACTCAATACTTTCCCTTGTGATGAACCTATTTACGAGTTTCATGAGTGCCAGCCTTATCCCTATCCTTTATTTGAGCATATAGATGGCAGTTTTTGAGCATATTGTTGGATTCTATTGGAGCATCTGTTGCCTTGTCTTCATGAGAGGCGTGTTATTGTTCTTACATAAGTTGGCAACTGACTAGTGTTGGTAGACTTGTGGGTAGACCTTAGCCATGTATACCTCTGGCTTACGGCGAGTATCCTGAGAGGAACATCGCTATGCGGAGTGTGACCAGCACGTGCCTTATCCGCGGGGTACACTGCCATGCGGGATACGTCCATTGCGTGCTTGTCCACTTGGAGTATTGCCATGCCGTGCTGAGACACGATGCGGGATGTAGTAGACATTTCCATGCGGCCTACCGCTAGGTATTGGGTAGAGCCATGCCACGTGATGACGTGATGCGGGGTGATGTCGAGGTGCACACTGCCATGCCATGTGGATGTGTGACTTGGCCACACCACATGATGAGCTACTAGGATAGCTAGACGATTGTTCCTTCCTTCCTTGTTAGTGGCTAGCTATTAGTCACGTAGTGATGTAATGTGCAATTGTGATTTTCTTTTATTTATTTCTTTATTTCTTTGGGGATCAGCAATTTATTTTACTTTGACTGTGAAGGTTTAGCCACGATCTTGTGATCTTTTGCACTTTTGATTTGATGTTGCAATTCCGGAAATTATTTTTCTTGTTTATTGTTGGAATTGGCAATTATTATCTTTAATCTTGTGTACTTTGGTGGCTAAACCGGTTTATCCTTGTTGTTTTTGTATGCTGGTCTTGTGTTGCAATGTGAATTCCTCTCCAAGAACGTAGGAGATGGGCTTGGATGAGTGTATACAAGGAAGTAGACGCAGGGAACCTTGAGGATGGAGGTATGTGAGGCTGTGATGCAGCTAGAATTCACTACCTACCTATGTGTGGTGACTATCTCTTGGAGGCTAACCACCTTGCTCAACAAGGGATATTCACAAAGGTCTTGTATGGAAGGTAGCACCGCTATGGTGTTCCTAGCACCATCAAGCCTTTGAGTGAGATATTGGATTCTTATGATCATATTGTTGTTCTGAGATCAGGCATAGAGATGCTGATCGTGCATGTTATCTTTGACCGAGCATCAGACATGCTCACATGTGGCCTTTTCTGTTATGCATTCCAGTTATGTGGATAGTTATTATTTGTATCATGGAGTAAATTGTGTTAACTTGTCACTATGTTATGGGACATAGTCTTTGGAAAGGTTTTCTTATGCCTGGCAAGTGTAATCAATTGAGTTATTTATGTTGCTCTTATTTCATGAAAGTTAATTTGGCTGTAGAAATTGATATTTGAAGCTAGTTCTATTCAATAAAATTTTAGGAGAAAGATGGATTGGTAAAGGCAATTGATCTTGATGGCATGTTTCCTTGTCATTTTTGGTCGATGATTATGGTAATTGTTGTTTACCTCTTTGTAATGCTTTAATTTGGTGTAATGAAAGGAAGAAAATTCTTCTTTCTCTGCTATGATTGTGGATAATTCCTAGAATATTGTAAGGAATGTATGGTTTTAGATGTATCTGGCCAATGGATAATGGCGTATGTAAAGGATTTTGCAATTATATTTCATTTATTTATGGAAAGATTTCTATGTGCAATTTGACCTTTGTTGAATGAGTTTCAGGGCTGATGCGTATGACATGTTCTCCATCTATCCTTACGACTTCCAGGAGTAAGTCGGAACCTAGGGGGGGAGAATGTAGTACCCCTACCCTAATCTATTTCTAACCTTGGTTTAATCTTGATTAGTTTATCATAATATTATGTTATAGTCAGATGTTGAATTAACGCATAGCTATTGATGTGGTTTCACACTAGTTGTATGCAAGTTGATTAGTGTACCTATTTCGTGGTATTAATATCGGGCTAACGTTTGCATTAAATTTTATATATGTATGCATGTATGACTCTTGGTTGCAGGAAATTCCAGGTACAACACCGCATGAGTGCAAGGTTTGTCTTCACCTGGATGTGCAGGTTTGAGTGTACCTTTTAATCCTTAGAGTTGGATTAGGTGGTCATAAGACCCTAGTTGACCTTAGTCGTGCTCTAGTGAGCATCGCCAGTCGTCGTCAGTAATCCCTTTTTGTTTGGGTTTGCGAGTCGTCTGTTTGGTTGACCTTCTCGTTTTGCGTGCTTCGTGTGTTTGGTTAAATTGATTAATTAGTCCTTAGTAATTATTTTGGTTAAATATGTATTTGTGCATTAGAGATTAATGGACTAGATTAATCGGGTTTTCGTTATGCGATTTTCATTGATTTTGAACTGCTCGTTTTAAATTGGGAGTAAGTTCGATTAAATGACCGATTTTGAATATTGAATGCATTTTGAATATGTTGTTGAAAAGAAAGTTTTGTATTTAATTGCGATAGATTTAAATTCATTCTGTTGGATTATTAAATCAGAAAGGTTAAATTGGATTAATGAGAAAATCGATTTTTGGATTTGGAAAGCAAGTTAATTTGTTGTTTTAATTAGAAAAGGGTTAAATTTTGTGAATTATTTGTAAATAAAATTTTTAATTCCAAAAATAGAATTTTTGGCCAACTCTTCCATATAACCCAAAATTTGGGGAAAATTGGAGGATGGTCATTTTTGGAGAAATTTTGGTTGGAAAGAAATTTTGGAGATGAATTTGGGGATTTTGGATGGAGAAGGAGGGTTTTGGCAGCTGGAGATTGGGACTCTTCAGCAGGTCTTGCCAGGAATGCGAGATCAGGTAGGATCTAATTCTCAATTTGAGTTATTGTTTAAAATGGAAATGGGGGTTTGAATGTTTTCATGCTATCCTGGCTTCAGATTCTTTTGGCTGGAAATGTTTTTGAGGTGTTGTTATTCCTCATTTTTTTCGGTGTTTGAAACCCCTTTTTGTGTTTGGAATGGATGAATTCCATCAAGAATCTTGATGCCAAAACTAATTTCGTTGAAAATGGATTTTATTATAAACCGAAATTTATAAACAAATTTTGTTGTTGTTTGAAGAGAAAAAAAAAAAAAAAAAATGAATGAGAGAAATTTTGAACTGTGTTTTAAAGGGGAAAATGAAAACATTTAGTTTTTTTATCACGCTGGGCGTTGTGTTAATTTTCAGACTGTGGGTTTTATTAAGAAAAAAATATATATATATTTTTATGCGGACTGGGCGTTTGCTTCTGTTCGGACTGGGCGTATGTTTTAAACATTGGTTGGGGTTTGGAGGGTGGGGAGCGGAGCTCCACCCGCTCCTCCTCCCCTCCCCCACGCATCCCCCTTATCCCCACGCGTTCCCCCTTACCTCTGCTCGCCTGCGCAGTGACTGCGGCTCACTGCGGTGGCCGCAGGGCGCCGCGGCACCTACGGGCACCACCGTGAGCGCCGCCCGTGGGTAGTTTCCCGGCTAGGGTTAGGGCACGGCCACCCTCCCCCTTATTTTTAATGCGTTTTTTTAAAAATAGTTTTTTTTAAATCATTTTTTTTTTTAATGTATTTTTTTTAGCATTCAAAAAAAAATGCATATTATAATTGTAAATATTATTTTATTGGTTAAGTTTTAGTTAGTTCTTGATTATGATTAAGGTGGCATTAATTTTGATTAATGTTAATTTGATATTGATTAAGTTTGTAACGGAGCTTATAAGTTGATCATTATTCAATTTCATTTCATGATTTATGCACCCCTTCTAATTAAGTTCTCCAATGTAAGTTCGCAATTGGATATTATCGATTATATGCTGATTGATCTTGGATTAATAAATCTAGATCTTACCTTCTAGCTGATTAGAGCATTTGGCTAATTAAGGTAGTATTGTTTAAAAGCACAATAGAGAATAATATGTTATTGGAAAATCGTTGAAATACGATGTAGTTACTAATTGATGATGTTATATATTATCGTAGAACATATCATTTGAGTAATTGAGAAGTAAGTGAAATTTTTATCGTTGGGTATTTAAATTTAAATGATATGCATTGGAAATGATTATCTCCATTTAGATTCTTCTTCTACACTTTTATTTCCTTAATCCGTATAATGCATCTAGGCTTGAGAAATAGTACGAAATTGTAGAGGTTGGTTTAGACCAGTATGTTAATGATGTCTTGTTGGAGATTAAATATCTTATTTATTTGATTAATGGTTGTCGGAGTTTAATTAATATGAATTGGTTAAAAACTCTTTATGGCTTTATATGTCTGTTCGATGCTTTGAACCTTCAAGAGTTAGAAAACCAAGAACAACTTATCCCTTGATGAGGTAGATAACTGTAAGCTGATTTAGATCTTGTAGAAAACTTGATCGGCTTGTAATGATTAAATCAATTTGAGGAAATATTGTCTTTTCTAATTATTGCCTTGCGAGTTTAATTTCTGTATTCGCCTTTAATTATGAAATGGCATGTTTTGCTTTGTTTAGTAGGACCCTGTCGTATGGCTTGACTTGGGGTACCTATTTCAGTCCTCGATTCCGAGTTGACTGTTGTATTGTGGTAGTGTCGTTTTGATCTTATCCTCCTTGTGTGTGAGTCAAATGATGATTGTGGTTGACCGTTGTTGGTCGGGTCTCTAGTTAGAGTACGGTCAGTAAGTGATTACTTTTGAGTCATGTATGACCTGATGATTGTGTATCTCTTCTTGAACTCCGTTTGTCAGACCATGTCTATTCCTTGGTTTTGAGTTCGTCCGAGTATAGTCTAGTGTCGTATGGGAAAGTGGCTTTCGATTGGGGGTCGCGCCCAAAGTGGCTGCTGGGTAACCGGTTGAAAGTGAGTCTAATAAGTGATAACCTTTAAGTAGATTAGAATGTAATCTCCAAGTAAGATTAATGTGCCTCACACATGGGACGAGTGCTATCATAGATTCGACATGCTGTGAGAAGGCCTGAAATGGCAAACCATCTTCCTTGTCTTCACGAGAGGATGTGTGGGTCCACATGAGGCTTGGATGGGCCGGAAGCTCGGATTAGGTTGCCAGGGTGACCCAGTGTATGGGGCCGGGACCTATGAAGACTTGCATGGTAACCATACCAGGTTGTGTGATGACACTTGTCCCTACGTTCGCTAGTGTGTTGTCATTTTGTCCTGTTAGGAGTACCTTTGTGAGTCGTCCTTTTGTCTCTGCCCTTGTGAGTGTCGGTTTCAGGTTAGACCTTGGGTGGTGATGGCTCAGTTTTATGGATGCTCTCATGGACCTCTTGTTTTAGCTTTGATTATGTTCAGCTGGATCCTGTTCTTCTCCGGGATCGTATATGTATTAATTGACTGATGCGGTCGTTTGTATATTGTTTATGTATCGCCTTGATGGCTGGATTGTTTTTGGTGTAACCTCTTGTATTCTTAACTTTATTATTTATCAGAGGGGTCTTGCAGTTGAGCAGACCCGGAGATGTAGCCCTTTAGGGGTGAACTCCGAGATCATTATGGTGTTATGTGATGTATTCTTTTATGTTTCCTTTATTGAGCTTTATCATGTATGATTAGCTTATGTTAGAATGGTTAAGTGGATAATTGGAATTAACTATAAATGCTTATATTCAGTCCCTTCTTGAATGCCATGTTGATCGAATGCATAAGTAGTTTAGATGGGATTTATCGTAGATGCTAGTATGCAATCGTCTTTTGAAATGCAATAAGTTGGAATATGAATAAACGTAACTTAGAGTAATGAATTATACTGAGTTGTTGTTAAGAAATTTAAATATGCTTGGAAAGATCTCATATGTTATGATGAAATTCTAGTGTATTAAAATGTTAGATGTATGGCTTGAATTTTTATGAAATGCTTGAATGAAGATTATGAATGGATCTTAATGATGAATCTTCGCTTGTGATTTATATTTCCCTCTTTTTAAAGGAATTATCCTAATTATGAATTATCTCGTTATTAAGATATTCAGCTATTTGGATTAATTGTGTGAGTTAGGTGAATTGTGAAATTTAAGTAATCTCGTTGGGAAACTCTTGAGGTGTTAGTTGATGTCTTCCGCTATGTAATCTGAATCTTTGATATCTTGTTGCATCTTATGTGTTGTAACTTTAAAAAAAATTAAAAAAATTGCACTCTATTCTTGTGTTATGGCTTAATCCCTTCGGGGTTTCCTGGCGGGGCATTACAAAATACCTTAATCTTCCTTTAGGATGATTTGCTTGGATTATTTGCTTCACTTCTCGCTATGGACACCTTTTCTCGGGATTTTTGAACTCCCTGTAAGTTTGAATGCTTGGTGAGTGAGAAAAGAGCCAAAACACTTGCTTTATAGTGTCATTTCCTTCAACTGCCACATTTAATATCTCCCAGTTAAGTAAAAACTTAACTCATCTATCGGTAAAGAAGTATATCAACTTCTCATCATCAACTGAGGGTAATCTAGCATGTTTTTCAATTTGTTTCCATACCCCCAAAGGATTATTTCTCAGTTAGATGAAGAACCTCTTGTCGGTGAAGTGATACTCTGTTCTACCGGTGAAGGAATAGCTTCACTAACATTCATGTCTGACTTTCTAATCTATTGTTTTGAAAATTCTTGCTTTACCTCTTCAACCTTTTCTTTACCATTCAAACTGGGTCCTTTGTTATTTTTCGGTGATGCCTTACTTGTACAAAATTTCTCCATATGTCTAATCTTGTTACAAGTATAACAAGTCACATTATTTTTCTGAATAGCTTTTCCATAACCTGTGTCGGTATGTGTTCTACATTGATTACATAAGTGTCCAAATCTTCCACAAATATAACATCTTACATTCAATCTGCAATTTTCTGAATTCTATCCAGCTTTGTTGCATTTAGAATATTGACCAGTGGGTGCATTGGTGTTCTGATAGTTTCTAGATCTACACTAATTTTCTTTGTGACCATACTTGTTACAATTAAAGAATTTCCCATTGAATTTGTAAGCATTAGGTTGTCTTACCGGTTTACTATGATCATGATTGTTTACAGTACTAGAGCTTTCACCAACTGCAAAGCCAAGGCCATTAGTATCTCCATTAGGTTTTTGATTTTTTAGCATGTCATCAAGTTCTTCTGAACTTTTCTTAAATTTCTCCTTGTGTTGATTTGCAGTAGCCAACTCATTTTCCAAGATTCCTTTCTATCTCATGAGTTCAGTTCTATCATTTTCTGTATGCATCAAATCTGTCTTCAATAGATCATTTTCATGACTGAGTCTTGCATTTCATTTCTTGCATCATTGAGTCTTCTAACAAGTCATCTTCAGTCTTCTTTCTATCTTCAATGTCTTTACAAAATCTCATGGTCATATCTTGCATCTCATTTTTCATTGTATTGTTTTCTTGTCTCAACTTGTTCACAAGGTCATTAAGAGTTTCTTTCTCATCATCATCACTCTGCATCTTCTCAGAAAGTTCTCTTCTTCTGTTCCTAGAAATAGTAAGATTTTTCTGAAGTCCTTGAATAATTTCCTGTGTAGCCTTCAGATCATCTTCAAGTTTCATATTTTTCAAATTTTCTGCATCATAGTCTGCAAGAGATGTTTCCAATTGCTTTCTCCGATTATCCATCTATACCAGTGTCAGAATCTTCCTCAAGTTGTTAGGCTTTTGAAAATAGAGGACCAAGCTCTAATACCAATTGTTAGGATTCCCAAAGATACTGAGAGGGGGGGTGAATCAATATCTTGTCAATTAATGGATTTTCTTAACTTATTAAATGAATTGCATCTCAAAACAGTATACTGGAAAACAAGAATTAATGCAGTAAATAAGAACAACAACCACAACATAGAAAGCACACCATAACACAATTTTTTTAATGTGGAAACCCGTTGTAGGAAAAACCTTATTGGGATTTGTGACCCATAATATTTGCTTACTGGCCAATAAGTGAATATTACTATTACAATAGGGGCCTGCACATGCAGGAAGGCCAACTTCTTAAAGCTCACTGTTTAAATAAAAGAGGAGTCTCACTGACTTACAAAAGGTGGATTATATAAATCCTATGTCATGTACTACTTTGGATCAGCATCTGCTATGCCAGGTTCAGTACCAGTTTAATCTCTACAATAATAATGAACCTTACTTTACAATCTGCTTGAATATTCACACATGATATCCATCTACATGTCCTCCTTACAAATGTTCTCTAAGATCTCATACTTATATATGAGCTTTATTACAATATGCCTTGTCGACTTACAAAATGATATTACAATTAATTACAAAATACAATAAACGAAATCATGTCGGTCAAGGTGCCGAAAATCAATCTTTTTGGTGCCGATGAACTGTATGTCGATGTAGAGTCAATCGGTGCTGGTGCCTATCGGAGTCATATGATTGTAAGGTTTCCATCACTCACCTACAATTTCTCATTGGAGTATGTATTTTCCAACAAAAATAACTCACAATGGGAGTCTTCCCAGTCCAATACTCATAAGGGGTTTTAACTCTACCTTTTTCTTGATGAGTACCTGATTCATAGTATAGACTGCAGTGCTCACCGCTTCTCTCCAAAAAGTGTGAGCAACTTTTCCTTGGATTAGCATTGTTCTGGCCACTTCAACTACAATCCTATTAGTCCTTTATTCTATGACTTCACATTGTGGTGTCCTTGGGGTAGACAACTACCTCCTGATACCGCTATCTTTATAGTACTTGTTGAATTCATCAGAAGTGAATTCACCTTCTTGATCAATTCTGAGGAATTTTATCTTTTGACCACTTTCCTTCTCTACTAATTCTCTAAAGGCTTTAAACTTTCCAAACGCCTTAGAATTGTCTTTCAAGAATGTGACCCACATTATTCTTGAGCAGTCATCAATAAAAATCATGAAATAACTATCTGCCTGAATACTTCTAGCTTTCATAGGACCACACAAATCAGTATGCACAAGATCAAGTATGTTTTCTCCTGAAAAAGACTTAGCTTTGAAAGTTGACAAAGACATTTTCCCAAGTTGACATTCTCTGCATAAATCATTCTCCGATTTGTTCAACAAAGGCAATCCTCTTACTGCCTTGAACTTACTCGCCTTTACAATCTTATTGAAGTTCATATGACAAATTCTTATTTGCCATATCCAATTGTCATCAAAATTTGACATCAAACACTGACTTATCTTTGCATTCAGCTGAAACAAGTTACCTTTGGTCTGCTTACTAGTGGTAATAAGTTGACCACTCTTTCCAATTATACTGCAAACTCCACCTTTGATCTCCAGAATGAGTCCTTTATCATTTAGTTGAGCGACACTAAACATGTTATGCTTAAGACCTTCTACCTAGTAGACATCATCCGCACTACTCTTTCCATTTAGTGAGATCGATCCTTTTCCTTTTACTAGGCATGGTGCATCGTTGCCAAATCTGACAACACCTCCATCATATTCTTCTAGAGACAAAAACTTTACCGAATCACCAGTCATGTGGTGAGAACAACCACTATCAATAATCCACTCATTAGAGTTGTCAATGCGAGAGACGAGTGCTTTCTTGTCAGACACTTCTTCCTTTATAGCTACAAACACTATGTCCTCATTCTCTTCATTCTCAGATTCTTCATCAATAACACCTTCATCCA
Organism: Cryptomeria japonica; assembly: GCF_030272615.1. Lineage (NCBI taxonomy): Eukaryota > Viridiplantae > Streptophyta > Pinopsida > Cupressales > Cupressaceae > Cryptomeria > Cryptomeria japonica. The sequence continues at coordinate 294,925,525 of NC_081407.1, forward strand.
CTGCAACAAGACAATTTCTTCTATTTCCTTCTTTATACTTTCTAAACCTCTCCGATTTATCCTTATTGTCATTGTTAGGTTAGTTAACGGCTATATGTCCTATCTTATTATAGGAAAAACATATTAAAGGAAGCTTGCCTCTATATTTTCCAATTCCCTTTGGAAGTCTCTTGGCAAGAGGAGCTTCAAACTCCATCGAAATCTCTTCATAATCCATACCTCTTCTTTGCATGGATTCATAACTAGTACTTACTTCTTTTCCTTTTCTGGTTGGTGAAATAGATGCTCTGAAAGCTAACTCAGTCTTCTAAACACTACCATCATAGCTATTCAACTCATATGCAGTCAACTTTGTAATGATAGAGTCTAAGGATACCTTGTTTTTGTGAATAGACCTTAGTTCCTAAATAGCAGCAACTCTGATTGCATAGACTGGTAATAATAATCTCAAAACTTTACTGACAATGGTGGCATCATCAATTGTTCCACCAGTGCTCTTGATATCTCCAACAACTGTCTTGATCCTTATGCCATATTGTTGAATGGTTTCACCTTCAACCATCCTCATGTCTTCAAATTTTCCTCTAAGGCTCTCTTCCTTAGCTTGCTTGACATGTTCATCACTGCCATAAATAGTTTCCAAAGTGTCCCATACATCCTTAGGAGTGTCCTTATCTTGTACATCAATGAGCTCAATATCGGACAAACTACTAATAAGAGCTTCCAAACTCTTGATATAGATCTTCATTTTGTCCTTCCATATTTTGAAGTTATCTCTATTGAACTTACAACCTTCCCTCTTTATCATTAAGGTAGGATCTTTTTCCTCAAGCGGTTAAGCTTATATCACCGAGGACTTGGAGTTGCTTTGATACCAATTGATGAATAATGATGAACAACAAATACCCTAACTGGTACTGAGAGGGGGGATGAATCATTACATACAAAAACTTCTTGGCAACATATCAAGTTAAAACAATCTTAACTAATTGCCTTCATTCTGAACTTAACCATGGCAATACTAGTTAAATAGAATAAGACTTCAGAAAATATAAACAGGTAAAACTGAATACTTTAAAATACATTCAATACTTGATAACTACTTCACCCATAAACATATGCGTGTCATATATCAGCAATACCATAACCATTAGCTCTGCATGTATAGTCACTTAAACAAAGAATACTTAATCATCACACGAAAAATGCACAACTCATGACACACAAATTTTTTCACGTGGAAACCCAAATGGGAAAATCCACGGTGGGGATGAATACCCGCAAGCTTGTTTTGAACTCTTTTGATCCTCACTCTATTAGGAGCCTAGTCTAGTTAAAGACTTTACAATAAGGTTGTGCTAGGAACCGATCCTATTAAAGATCACCCAGTTAAGGGATGGCTATATACCCTGTTAAAGGTTGAAACCTTTTTAAAGGTTGAAACCCTGTTAAAGGCTACCTTGCTAGAGGATTTAAAGACCTCAATGAACTTGAGTCACCTGGTTAGAGAATTTACAGTAAGCCTATTAAAGCAACCCGACAAAGGGATTTTCTTTCTATTGAAATGGTTAGAAGACAATAGGTAAAACTCTAATCTAATAATAGCACTATATGCTAAGGAAGATCATTTTCAGTCCCTCTACTTTGCAATCATACTCTGCAGTTTTCTCTCACTGGTCTGGCAAGTAACTCATCACTTGGATAAATACACAACTTTTTCCAACAACTTACAATAACAACCATCATCAACTTTATAGACAACAATTAGGTCGGTAGCATAAACCCTAAACCCTAATCATTTATGTTTACAAATACAGGCGGTCCAATCCTGACCGTTCAAACATTTTATATAGATTGAAACAATCTCAAATAGATCACAAGTCATTCTGCATCATCCACTCTTCACCGCACATAGAATTTTGTAACCCATCATGCTTTCTTCTCATACCACTAAGAAAAATGTTCATTCTCGAGGTTGACATTTAATGCAATCGATCCTTCACATGAAAGATCCTCAAGGAAATCCTTCATGTGCACAAAACTGACATGGCATCACAATATCATCCTCATTTCTTAGCTAACTCATCACAGAATATCATCAGTTGCATCTTACAAGCTATATTGCCAAACTGGAAACCCTAGAGTTGAGACTACCAACTGGTAGTTAAACTTAGTGAAACCCTGACACCAATTCACTACATCTCTTTATACTGGCTCTTCAACTTGACCATCAAATAACAACTGCTTCCAATCTTCATACCGGTTGATCTATACTTATTGACATCAATGACAACATACATTATTATCATATGATCATGTGCCCACATACCGGTTCATCAAGTACCAACATAAGTTAATCAAATCAACAAATAAGATCATAACCACAAAAAAATTCACCACTTGACACAAATGTTTATATGTGGAAAAATCAAATAGGTAAAAACTATAGTGAGATGAAACTCACAAGGATAGCTATCTGAATTCTTCTGAAGTTCACCCTATTAGGAGCCAAGCTTGTTAAAGCTTTACAATTAGTCCTGTTAAGAACTAATTCTGGTTAGGAATCACCCAGTTAAGGGATTTAAAAATATGCCTTGATAAAAAGCACAATACTCTGTTAGGAGTAACCTCGCTAGAGGATTTAAGAATCCAAGCTAATGGACCACCTTGTTAGAGGATTTAATAAGTAACCAAGCTTGTTAGAGCTTACCTAGTTAAGGTATTTCACTTCTCCTATAATAGTTAGAAAACAAAAGGTTTTCTTGATCTATCTGAATAGCACTACATTTTCTTGATCGAATCCTTTTAAGATTCAATCTACCTTTACTCAAAGTGCAGACCCATTCACCAGTTAGGCAACTACACACTCAAAACGTTTCTCCCAATCTTGCCAATAAATTTTACAAACAACTTCATCGACCTTAAATATAAATCAATTAGGTCGGTAACACAATAAAAACCTAATTCTCATCATCGAGATTACAAAAAATTTGGTACAATCTTGGCCGTTACAAATCATAACAATCTTGTCACATTCTTCAAGAAAATTCCAACCTCTCCATGATCACCGCTTCATCAGACTTTGTAACTCATCACGCGTTGTGCATTAGATGCAATTTACTTTTCTCCTTCCCTAGACAATAAACAAATGCGCCAAAAAAATTTGAATTTATCCTCATACACTGATCACATGTGTCTCCATCATTACCGCTCATCGAATAATAAACCAACAAACTTGATCGGTTAGGGTTTAACAACTGATAAGGTTTACTAGTTACATTGCCTAGAAAGGTTTAATCCCTTATACTAGTTTACCGGTTCAACTCACAAACTTAACATACCGGTTTACAACATCTTACACAAATCTCTTCCTACCAGTTACTAGCCAATATAAAAAACAAAAATCAACAATAACATGAATACCATTACCGGTTCAATTGGCATTTTTGGCATTTTTGGCAATACAAATATCAACGCCTCTGATTGTTGCTAAGATTGGTGAATAGGAATCCTGGTTTGGTTTACCAAGTATTCATCTTGCTCTGTTTGTCTTCATCCTGCCATTGGTTCACCTAATCTGACACATAATTTATCTCCTTAATCACATAATTCTTCTCCCCCTTTGACAGCAATGCCAAAGTGAAAGTAAAAATATGTAATTATTCTCTCACTGTGCATCAACAACATACTACAACTTGATGCTCCCCCTATGGAATACATCCACGTCTTCATCAATCCATGTAATATTCTACAAGTAATTTAGGGACTCATGCAATCAACATTATGCTCAACTAACCTCATGAAGATGGACAACCCCCAATTGACTTCTAAGATACTCAAAAGTGGTCTTAGGCAGAGGTTTGGTAAAGATATCTACAAGCTGCTCTTTGATAGAAACATGCTCCAAGATAACATCTTTACTTTTAACTTTTTCCCTCAAGAAGTGATACTTCAATTCAATGTGCTTAGTCGTTTCCTACAAAGTAGGATTTTTTGAAATTTTTATTGCACTTTTATTATCACACAAAATCTTTATTGGTTCTAACATTTTCATCTTAAAACCTTCCAAAATGTGCCTCATCCAAATAGATTGTGTGGAATTCATATAAGGTGCTACATACTCAACTTTAGCAGTAGATTGTGAAGTACAACTCAGCATTTTACTACTCCATGAAACTAGCCTTCCTCCTAGAAAGAATGCTCCACCGGTAGTACTCTTTCGGTCATCAATATTTCCTTCCCAATCAACATTCATGTATGCCTTCAAATCAAAATTTACACCATATGGATACCATAACCCATAGTCAATAGTACCTTTTAGATATCAAAAAATTCTCTTGGTTGCCATCAGATGTGCTTCCTTTAGATTCTTCTAAAATCTAGCAACAATACCAACTACATGGGAAATATCCGGTTGACTGTGAACAACATAGTGTAATTTGTCAAACATTGACCTGTATTCCTTTTCATCTATAGAGTTAGATGCATCTTCCTTGGACAACTTACAACCTGTAACCATTGGGGTTCCAACTAGTTTACAGTCACTCATACCAAAAGTATTCAAAACCTCTTTCACATACTTAGATTGAGTAATGAAAATACCATTGAATTCATTTGTTGTATTTGCAAGCCTATGAATTTTTTTATTTCCCCTATTAATGACATCTCAAATTCATTCTTCATTTCATCTACACAAACTATTTCTCATGTCATCATTACCTCTAAATATAATTTCATCAACAAATACTTCACTAACTAGTATTTCATCTCCTTAAGACTAGAGATAAATGTTGTTCTCATCACTGGTTCTAGCAAAGCCTATCTTCATCAGATGTGTATGAAGTCGTTCAGACTATGCTCTGGGTGCCTGCTTTAATCCATACAAAGTTTTATGCAATTTGTATACTATGTCTTCCTCATGTGTCAATGCATAACCATCGGGCTGCTCTATATAAACCTCTTCTTTCAATACCCCATTAAAAAATGTAGACTTAACATCCATCTAGTATACCTTGAAGTTCTTATGAGCTGAAAATGCAAGTAAAGTTCTGACACCTTCCAGTCTTGCTACTGGTGCAAAAGTTTCTCCATAATCTTCTCCTTCTTCTTGTGCATAACCTTTGTAGACTAATCTTTCCTTATTGCGAACTACAACACCATCTTCATTTAACTTGTTTCTGAACACCCATTTAGTACCTATAACATTCTCTTTTACTGGTTGGGATACCAGGGTCCAAGTGTTGTTCTTCTCAATTTGATCCAATTCCTCCTCCATAGCTTTAACCCAATGATCATCACCAAATGCCTCCTTCGCACTTCTAGGTTCAAAGGTGGAGATCATGCAAAATTTCTCTGTTATTCTTCTTCTAGTTAATACTCCAACATCCTTATCCCCAATAATCTATTCAAGAGTATGATTCAATCTCACATACCTAGGAATAACATGACCATTCTCTTTAGGTTCAACTTCTTCATTATCATCTTCTTTTGAAATTATTTGTTCGGGTTGAACAAGTACATTAGGATTTGCTATATTGGTTCCTGATTTAATAGTTTTAGGTTCCAAAATCAAAATGCAAGGATCTTCATCCTTTTTCTCAGAACTAGTTTCTTCTGAGACTTCAGGACATTCATCTACATGAACATCAACACTCTCAACAATTCTCTATGTCTAGTTGTTGAATCACCTCTTTTAATTAAATAATTGCTTCCAAATATCTTAAAATAGCTAACATCAGGTGATATCCCATACTAGTATTAATAAGGGGTCTATTCCTTACCTCTTTTCACCAAAACTTGGTTCATTGTGTAGATAGCTGTGCTTAGAGATTCTTTCCAAAAACAAATATCTACACCTCCTTGTATCAACATAGTCCTAGCAGCTTCAACCATTGATCAGTTGTTTCTCTCTACTGTACCATTCTATTGTGGTGTCCTTGGTGCAGAAAGCTTCTGCTTGATATCGTTCTCATCACAGTACTTAGTGAATTATTCAAAAGTAAATTCACCTCCTTGATCTGTTCTTAGACATTTAATATTTTTGCCACTCTCTTTCTCAGCTAAGGCCCAAAATGCCTTGAATTTACCAAAATATTCATTCTTATCCTTCAAGAATGTGACCCACATCATCCTTGAACAATCATTAGTGAATATCATGAAATATATGTCAGCTTGAATGCTTCTTGTTCTTATTGGTCCACATAGATCTGTATGAACCAAATCTAACAAGTGCTCTATTAAGAAGGACTTTCTCTTGAAAGTTGAAGAAGACATCTTTCCTAACTAAAATTCTTTACAAAGAGCATTCACTGGTTTTTCTAGTTGAGGCAGACCTCTTACTATCAAAATTTATATGACAAAATATCCTATTCCAAAGCCCACTATCATCTATTTTTTCAATCAAATAGTTTCTAAATTTAGGATTAAGATGAAATAGATTACCTCTGGTCTGTTTCTCGGTTGCAATCAATTCACCTTTGTTGTCAAAAATTTTGCACATACCATTTCTAAACTCCAGTGGGTATCCTTTATCATTAAGTTGTGCCACACTCAAAAGATTGTGCTTTAGGCCTTCAACCCAATAGACATTGTCAGCACTACTATTCCCATTAAGAGAAATAACTCCCTTACCTTTAACCATATAGGGTGAGTCATTGCCAAATCTGACAACACCGCCATCAAATTCCTTCAGGGAAAGAATTTTTCTCCGATCACCTGTCATGTGATGTGAACAACCACTATCAATGATCCAATCATCAGAGTTATCCATCTTCGATACTAGTGCCTTCTGATCTGATATTTCTTCCTTAATAGCTACAAACATAATATCTTCACTAGCATCATCATCAGATTCTTCATCAGTAATACCTCTGTCAATAGCTACAAGACAATCTCTCTTTCCTTTACCCTTATGCTTCTTAAGTTTGTCTCTCTTGTATTCATCTTCACCATTAGGAAAATTAGCTTCTATATGACCAATCTTGTTGCATCCAAAATATTTTAAAGGTATTTTACCTCTATATTTACGAGTGCCTCTAGGCAGTTATTTTGCCAACAATGCTTCAAGTTTCACTAAGTTGTCTTCATCATCAGCTCTGAATGCGGATTCTAATTTTTGTACACTACTATCACATCCATTTAATTCAAAGGCAGTAAGTTTATCAATAATAGAGTCAAGAGTTACCTTTGTCTTGTCAATGGATTTCAGCTCCTGAATATCTACAACTCAGATAGCATAGACCAGTAGTAGGGTTCTCAATACCTTACTAATCACTATGGCATCTTCCACTTTCCCTCCTACACTCTTTATTTCACCAACTATCTCTTTTATCCTTTGACCATAATTCTGGATATTCTCACCTTCAAACATTCTTACGTCATAAAACTTTCCTCTTAGACTCTCCTCTTTAGCAATATTAACATGTTCATCACCACTATAAATCTCTTCATGTTTTTTCCATACTTCATATGCAGTTTCATGGTCATGAACATCTACATATTTAGCATCAGACATGGAATTAATAATAGCCTCTAACTCTTGATGATTTTCTTGTTGTTCTTTCTTTTGATCATTAGTGAGGGTTCTAGTCGGTGTAATATACTTAGTTTCTATATGATGCCAATATTGAATGCCAAGACTCTTAATGTAAATCTTCATTCTGTCACTCCATATTCTATTGTTATCTTTGTTGAACTTCGGACCTTCTTTTTTCATCATGATCGACAAGATCCTTTCCTCTAGATGTTAGGCTTTTAGATTAAAGAGGACGTGAGACGCTCTGATACCAATTGATGGTATGATGAAAGAATAAGTATCTGGTAGAATACTAAGAGGGGGGGGCGTGTGAATCAGTATACTAAAAAATTGATACAAATTTTCCAAACTCAAATTCAATCACACAAAGTAAACATATCACAGTCAAGATCAATATTCATAAGAATACTTGACATCAACTGGTTTGACTGTTATGAAAACTTTACAGTAAACAACTCCAATCTTGTAAACATCAACAATGCTTAATCATATCTCAACATATTCATCTCTTAATGCTTCTAGTTATCATGACTTATCATAAGTTAATCAAATCAACAAATAAGATCATAACCACAAAACCATTCACCACTTGACACAAATGTTTATACATGGAAAACCCAAATAGGTAAAAACCACGATGAGATGAGACTCACAAGGATAGCTATTTGAACTCTTCTGATGTTTGCCCTGTTAGGAGCCAAGCTTGTTAAGAACTAATTCCAGTTAGGAATCACCCGGTTAAGGGATTTACAAATATGCCTTGATGAAAAGCATAATACCATGTTAGGGGTAACCTCGCCAAAGGATTTAAGAATCCAAGCTAATGGACCACCTTATTAGAGGATTTAATAAGTAATGAAGTTTGTTAGAGCTTACCCGGTTAAGGGATTTCACTTCTGCTATAATTGTTAGAAAACAATAGGTTTTCTTGATCTGTCTGAATAGCACTATATTTGCTTGATCAGATCCTTTTAAGCTTCAATCTACCTTTACTCAAAGTGCAGATCCATTCACCGGTTAGGCAACTACACACTCAACAGGTTTCTGCCAATCTTGTCAACAACTTTTACAAACACCTTCATCGACCTTAAATACAAATCAATAAGGTCGGTAACACAATAAAAACCTAATTCTCATCATCGAGATTACAAACAAGTCAGTACAATCTTAACCATTATAAATCATAACAATCTCTTCACATTCTTCAAGAAAATTCCACCCACTCCATGATCACTGCTTCATTGGACTTTATAACTCATCACGCGATGTGCAATAGATGTAGTCCACTTTTCTCCTTCCCTAGACAATAAACAAACATGCCAAAACAATATGAACCTATCCTTATACAATGATCACATGTGTCTCCATCATTACCACTCATCAGATAATAAACCAACAAACTTGATTAGTTAGGGTTTAACAACTGATAGGGTTTACCTATTACATTACATAGAAAGGTTGAACCCTTTACACCGGTTTATTGGTTCAACTCACAAACTTAACATACCAGTTTACAACATTTTCCACAAATCTCTTCCTACCGATTACTAGCCAATATCAAAAACAATAATATCAGCAATAATATGAATACAATTACTGGTTGAATTGATATCAATGACAACATATCATTAATGCAATCTATATAAAAAATGCCAACAATTTATATTGTAGGTTTAAAAGGTACCATTCTCAAACTTTGGCTATGCTCAACCATTTTAGGCACTTTTTAAAGATGAATTTTCTTTCTATAATTTCTCTCCCCTTTCTTATTCAATTTTGGTGGCCTAGTGAAAACATAATGTGTTATACCTTCATCATGGATTTTCCCTCACATGACAATCGTCAATGCATTAGCAAAATAAAAAAATATTGAAACCCCTACTCAGTCTTAGAAGGGGGAGAGTGTTGTTGCTATTATGGATGAGGAAGTCATTTAAATTGACACTTCTTCCTCTTGGTCCACTTCCTTTGAATGGAACCTTGATGATTCCCTTTCTAATACATCTAGGTTGGCCACCAATCCTTTTTCATTGGTCTAAGTCTCCCCTCCTCATTCCCTTATTTTTTCTTTCAAAGAGCTTGGTTTAGAAGAGATTTATAATAAGATGAATGAGTTATGCATTTTATTTAATAAATATAATGAGATCATTAAATGGCTATTGGCTCAATTAACTACTATGAAAGATAATATCAATAAGCTAGAGGCTATGGCTAAAGAAGATGCTAGGTCTATGGATGGGTCCTTTGAGGATAAAGGTGAGGTGGTATGGGATATGGATAATGATCTTGTTGAGAGACTCAATAAATGGGAATCCTTGGAAGAAGATATTAATTCTCTAAAAGTGATAAAGCAAGAATACGGAGAGGTCTATCTTTATTCTTAAGGATATTGAAGATGCACTAAAGAAAAATTTGGATGAGATTGTTTCCTTTATCAAGTATTTGGTGAATATGACAAAGGCATTGATGTGGGTTCTATAGTAGGAGCTAGATAGGAAACATTCCAAGAGAAAGAGGTCTATTGAGATTGGTGCTAGAATTTTGGAGTTGTCTAGTAAAAAAGATTATGAAATGGTGATTTCATAGTTGTTACTTTTTCCAAGTAGGTCACTAAATTAAAAAGGCTCTCTTTTTGGGATAATCTTAATATACTTAGCCATGAATGAAAAGTTGTGAGATCCCCTAGTTTGTAAGAAAATCTATTTTGTGTCTCCCGGGGGATATTTTTTTTGTTTCGGTTCTCAGTCCATTTTTTGGTTTTTGTCTTGTTCTAGCTTTTTTGCTTGTCCTAGACCTTAGTGTTGGTCTGTCTCATAGCTTGTGAGACCCCTCTTTTATACTGGTAGGTTGCTATGTAAGGGTTCAAGACCTTTCCCAGTTTAATTGATCAAAACAACATAATCTAAATATTGCGAATCTAATCATTAACCAAAAAAATTAGATCAATCAAAATTATAAATGCTCAACCATAAATTGAAAACCATTAACTATGAACAATAAACCATATCAAGACATAGTTTAGTTGTAATTGATGTTGAGAGGCATTCTATAATGGAAATAAAAATCACTATAATAGAGGAATTTGATATTTTTTTTGACAAAAAGATACTATTATCTCTTTTTTCGTCAAAACACCATGTATTGTATATTTGTCTTATTTTTCCTCGTTCATTAAATTTGGAAGAAATTTTAATGTTTTAAACTAGACTATTTTTTTCACATTCAAAATATTTTTTAAGTTATTTTTATTAGTTCCCAAAGTATTGAGGGGGTATATGTCTCTTTTTATTTAATTTTTCAGGATGTATCGAAATTAAAATTTTAGTAAAAACTTATGTATTCATTGAAATATTAGAAAACCATCAAGCATAAAATGCATGGTGTTAGCCAGTTTTTCATTAAAGAGATTTTTGAAATATAAAAAAGGTTAATATTTAAAAAAGGGGTCCATACTAGATGCAATGATATACTTTTACTTATAAAAAATCAGAGCACTTTTTATGGTATTTGAACCCCTTGATCTCACCATTACAAAACATATTAGTTGATAAAGAAGTTCTAGAGAAATACAACTCTTGTTATTATTGTACATCTCAAATTGTGTGCATAACTATCCTCAATTTCTTATCAAAGATTGTTTTCTTTTTAAATGGCTATTTAAGACCATCTTTTGGTCCCTTATTTCCATGCCCATACCCTTTTACAATATCTAACATTTATGCCAATGTTATGGTATCTCCCTTGGCGATTCTCTAATTAGGTGGTAACTTCCAAAACTAAAAATAATAATAAAAAATAGGGCTTCTTGTAGTACATACATAATGTCCTTGCATCAAACTCCTAGGGTTTTAAAAATGTGAGTGATTTCTCTTTATCAATATTATTCAATTACAATTCATATACTTTGATGCTACAAGTTATCTTGTAGTTGAATGTCTTGCATTCTTCTTTTCACTTTTGTTCTTTCAACACAAGTTACTTCTTTTTTTTTAGTCTTCTTCATATATCCTATATATTTGTTATAGTCAATGATCATGAATTTATCTGTTCCCCTTTAGCACATGCATATGATAAACATCTGATCATAAATGTCTTCAATTTAGCCAAAAGATTAAGTCAAATTTCTTCCTCGTCCATTCTTGATTCACCTTACTTTACACCGCATTATTTTATAATGGTTTATGATATTAAAACTACCAAATAGTTTCTCCTCTTGGATACCTTTTCCCTTTTTTGCAACATTGCAAATAGCTCTATATATCAATTACAAACATTGAACTTCCTTTTTCTATTATTTAATCTATATCACTTCCTAGACTATAGTAGTTTTCTCATGATGAATTATTTCTTTATGATAAATTTTTAATTTATTTCTCCTTTATTCAACTCCATTTAGCACTTCATTTCTTATACATTTCTTCTCTATGTATTTTCTTAGTTTCTATAACACATCCCTTCAACATAAAATCATTTTCTTTACTTAATATTGAATGCATTATAAACTTAAACAAGCTATCTATTAAATCTAATTTCTCGCCACTAAATTTTGTTCTTGTTAATGTCCTCCAAATTGAGTACCTTTTTTCTAAATGTGTGCACCCCTAAATTTAACACGTGTTCACAATTCTCATCATTGCATTCTTCCAACCATAGGTTTTCCATTGTTGAAACAACATCTTGCATTTTTATTTTGCTCTTCCCCAACTTATTCAAGTTTCACCTATCAAATTTTCTATATTGGAAAGTCCATTTCTAATATAACGTATCTTGTCTACCTATAGCATCATCCCACCATCACACTTTCCCCTTACTTCTACCACTTCTTTTTTAGCATATACTATAATTATTTTTAACACCTTATACAAATCATCATGCATCCTCTCCTCTTTTTCCTCAACACTTAGTAGTTCTTTATTTCTTATTGTATCTACTTGCAACATTATCCTTATGGCATTTTTCTCACCCTTATAAATTCCATCAACTATAAATATGATTTCATTACCACTCACTACTCCCACTTGTAGCACAATGGAGGTCCAATTATCAACATGTCAATCTTCATAGTTCGCTTCATTTATTACATGCACTTGGAATCTGCTTAACTCTAAACTCCACTCAAACATAATCTATTATCAAAATTTCTATAGTTCTTTTGTAATCTTACTAGTATCAACATCATTCTATGATTTTCTACCACTCCAACTCATAGCACCTTTGTAACTACATCAAATTCATTTACATATTGATGATTTCATTTTTCCTTTGTTACACCTCTTTGTATCATCTTTTGCATCATATCTAAACCCTATTCTCTTTGTTTCATTCATTCGCAAGAAAATTTATGCACCATTCATCATGTTTGTATTGCTCTTTTGTAACTTCCTCATGAAACTCTTTCTTGCCTTTCTCCTCAAGTGGAAAGATCTATTGGAAAATACCAGCAACTTGTATAATTTCCTTGGTTGTTACTTCTCTTTCATGCTCCTCTATCTGCATAATTATCTACTCTTTTTTGTCAAATATCTCTCCATCTTTAAGTTTACACACTAGCATCTATATTCCTTATTCCTATTGGCAAGAATCTCTTGAAACCTCATCCTCCATCACAAGTATCTCTTCCTCCTCTTTATAACATGAATGTAGACCTACAAATAAAAAAAAATGTTAGTTAAAAATTGATGCTTATTCTTCCCCTCTTTACTTATCTCTAACATGGCTATCCACTTAGCTAATTACATCTAATGGGTAGCCTTTTCCTTTGTCTTAGTTGTTACACCAACATCTTGTAGCTTGTTGGATGCATTATCTTAGTTGTTACTCTTCACTTCTAGGCTACTCACTCTTCCTACTCATAGCCTCTTAAGGCAATCTTATCTACCCTCTTGTACTATATTTTATTAGGTTTCTTCTTTGCCCCCTTTCCTAGGATGACTAACATACATCATTTCTTCTTCTCTTTAAGGTTTTTGATCTTGTATCAATCTCAATCAAGCGCTTCAGCATAGCTTAAAACTTTTAAAAAATTTAATGCTAAAATGTCAATAATTTTTTCATCCCCATTGGCACTATATTCCCTTTTATAGGCATGAGTTCTTCTCTTACTACCTTTAGAGACACCCAACCTCTTGTGTATTCTATTTGTAGTTGTAACTACACCATTTTCTTTCCTCCTATACTATTGTTATGTTGTTATTTTTCATATTTCATTTGGGAGAAATGGAAAATAATTAAAATCTTTGAAGTGATGAGACATTAGCACAATGGTTGGTACAACACTCAATTTATCTTAAATACGTACCAATTTTTTAATAGATATACAAGCAATAAAACCTTATCACATTTTCAACTAATTGAATCTATACTCTTAAATAGTTTATATTCTTCTATGAACTTAAAATATACAAATTGTTTCTTTTGCTTTGTAAAACAACATTGATAAATATCTCCAAATATCAATATGTTTTTATGAGGTAATTACATGGGGGGAACTGCTGAAGGGAAACAATTCTAAGAGCCATGAATAAGGGAGAGTGTCAAGGTTAGAAGTCTTTTCCATTCTATCAAATTTCCAACAAAACCTTCACTTAAACTTAAGTTTATTACACTCAAGATTAACCCCTTTCTCAATGGAAAAAAACTATAATTTAATTTTTTTTAACTGATCTAAAATACAAAGAACATGATTTATTGTATATTCAATAAACTTAGAGAATCATAATAAAGATTTTTTTTTAGAATAGATTTTTGGTTTAGAATAGATAACAGAATACGGCAAAGGATAAAATCTAAGAAGAAAGAGCACATAGATTTCATTCATTCGAGAGAACAGAAAATAAAATAACCTAGCTTGGCTACGACCTCCAAACCAACTTTGGTCTTTTATAGGACCACTCACCACAGTCCAATTGCTGGTAGGCCTGATTTTCCAACATAGTTATTAGAAATAAAATGAAGTCGATAAAGAATATAGTTCACACAGCAGAACAGGTCAGTAATGGCCGGTTTGTACATCTTCTAGATACTAAATTAGCAGCTACAGATCATTAACCATAAGGCATGGCAAGAGGTTTGCAAGCCACAAACAGGGCATATCACACCGGATATATGAATTCTCCAAACCCCAGACCCATTTCAGAATGGAATTCACTTTTCTCTTTAAATGGCCTCATCGAATGAGTTACAGCTGTTGAGAACATGAGTAGAATGTGGTAAGATGAGATTACCTTGGTGCACGGCAAAGAATATGGACATACAATCCAGGAACCCTAAAAGCCAAGAAGGACATTGATAGACATTGATACGCATTTCCTCACATTGAACAATTGATACGGATAAACCTCTGGCCATACATAGCCCTCAATTTTCTGAATTACACAAATATAATCCCCACAGCACAAATCACACTAGAAGGCAGATAATGGGGCGATGCAAGTGATTCTGAATATATTTAACTGAATATAATATTAAATAAGAAAAAGAAAAATAGTTGCTCCCTTTAAACAATTTTAGAAATTTTTAAAAATTATTTTTATCTTAATATTTTTACAAAGTTTCAGCCAGTTTATTAAGCTATAACAATTTGAACTGAAACAAAATCAATATTAGCAGATATAAAAACAATATAACTTCTTCATTCTTTGCAATTTTTTGTTAACTTCTAAAATCAACAAATACATATAAAATAAGATCTAAAATTAGCAAATATATATAAAATAAGATAAGAACACATTCTTACATTCTAATGACATAAAGCACATATTCGTTACTTTGCAGAACTTGATAAAATATACTACAATACAAGAAAAGATATCATGATGTTGGGGATGGGCACATCAAGTTTGATCCACAGAAAAACACCTATCAGGTAATTGTTATAATAGCAAATCTTTATCTTCTCCAGACAAGTAAATTAGTTGTTTTGATTTATAGATCTGCAGAACAGAGATGGGAAATTAGAGACACTCACTTAGGGCAAAGAGTTAGGGAATACAAGACAATTAGCTTTTTTTCAAGCATTTTAATGCAGAACTAAAATATTTACTCGTTTTTTGAAGATGCCGCAGATGTGAGTATGTATTATCTGAATGGAGAAGGCAAGATCAAGTTTCTTCGTATTTGGGGATGCAATGTCTAACACACCATACTTTGAGAATTGTTATGTACAAGGACAGAATGATAATGGTTTGTAAAGCTGAACCAATGGAACTCCCACTATATTCACATACTTTGATTTTTTATGAGTTTGATGAGATTGGCTTGTAGTGAAAATCTGAAACTGCTTTATGTTCAGATGTCCAATGCATGCCAAGCTCAACAATCTCATAAACATTCAAAACATGTACATATGCTGGGAGATCCATTAGTTTGCCTTCACAAACCATTGTCATTATTCCCTTACGCATATCGATTCCCAAGATCTGGTGCAGCTGCATTACACTGGCATTCCCAAAGTACAAAGAAAGTTGCTGCTGCAATCTCCATTCAGATCAGCACCCACATCGGCCCCATTTAAAAAAAAGCCAGTACATTTTCTGTCATGCACAAGAATGCTTGGAAAAAATACTAATTATGTTACTTCCTTTTACTATTTGATCCAAGTGAACATCTCTGCTTTTCCTTCTCCCTTCTACAGATCTATAAAAAAAAACAACCATTTCTGAGAAGATAAAGACATCAAATTATTACATTTACCTGATAAGTACTTTCGTTTGAATCAAACCTGACTTGCGCACCCACATCATCATGATATCTTTCCATTGTGAGCCACTGCATCTCCGTAGCCCTCTACACTGTTTCTTGGTCTAGCCACTGATTCTCTCCTGGACTTCTTCATCTCTCTGTGAGGTGCGTCTAACAAATCCCTGTAGTTAAATAGAATTAAAACTTGCATTGCAAGAAACTTTAGGGTTTTTCCGAAAACGTGGGGTGTTAATTCTTTTTGGAGCCATGCATTATTTTCATCCAAAATTTGACTTCTCTTGAGAATTTGGCTTTGGACGGTTCGTAGTGTTTTATCCATTGCTGAGCAGCATTTTGTCCCAATGCCAGCCCAGGATGGGAAAAACGGAGAAACTCGCGGGTTTCCAATGTTTGGTTAGTTATGATTTTATGAGTTACGCGTCCACTAGAGATTGCTTCTCTAGTGGAGCTAGGTCTTCAACCCTTTACAAATTAGAACATCATCCATGCATAACAAATAATGGAAGATCTATATTTATATATATATATATTTATATGATTAGTTTTTTTACAACATTATTTAAATCTTTAGAATTTATAATAATATTTTTTTTAATTAATTTAAATATTTAATTTTTAAAATTGTAAACTATCTTATTATTCAAAACTAATTTTAATATTTGATCTTACATTACATGTTTGGAACATTTTTAAAATAAATTTTAACACTTATCTGACATCACTGGAAGCCTACTTTCGTGAAGACATTGCTTATGATGTCAGAGCCTACTTTCAGGAAGACATTGCTTATGAGGTCAGAGCCTACTTTTAAGAAGGCATTGCTTATGATGTCAGAGCCTACTTTTAAGAAGGCATTGCTTATGATGTCAGAGATTAGTTCGGGAAGACATTGCTTATGATGTCAGAGCCCACTTGGGGAAGATATTGCTTATGATGTCAGAGCATACTTTTAGGGAACATCGCTTATGATGTTAGAGCCTTCTTTTGGAAGACACGACTTATGATGTCAAAAGCTTGTACTCGGGTAGACTTGATCCCTAGTGGATTCATTAAAAAAAAAATTTAGTTCACCTTTTGAAACCAAGGGCCCATTGACTAAAGTAATTTTAACATTTAAACTTAGAATGCACATGTGGACTCTCTCATTTTTTTATGTTGTGAACCTCCCTATTATTCAAAACTCATTTAAACATTTAATTGTAGGATGGACATGTCATATTTAATGTTGTGGCCTATCTAGTTATTTAAAGTAAATTTTAATACTTAATCTTAGAATGTACTATGGACTATCTCATTATTACTACTTGTGTTAGCTAGTACTGTTGCAATCACTTTTTATTAACTAAAAAAATTATTTTAACCAATTAGAATGTATCATTTTTTTATATTTCATTATTAAATTAATTTTTTGTATAGTATATATGCATATTTTTAAGTTTTAAAATTGGCAAAAATAATTTGTGGCTATTTGATTGGCCAAAACGATTAGATCCTAAGTGAATTTTATGGATCTACTACCAATGTGTAGTTTTTTAGGCAAACACTATTGATGCAAAGTTAAATGAATGAGTATAACTCACAATGGGAAATTTTTCTTAATTCCTAGTTTGATTGGTCTCTTGTGCATTGAAGTGGATATATACTTGCATTTGAGTGTTTATTAAAATATAAAATTGTATTATATTACATAATATACTATTATTTTTTTTAAAATAAATATTTTTATATAGAACTTTATTATTTATTTTGATAATTATAATTTATTATAGTCCAATTATTTTTTCTTTTGAACATAAAAAAATTGATATGTAAAACATGCAATAAAAAAATTTGAAAATAAATAACATATAATTAATATAAATATAATTTGATTAAAATATTAAATTAAATATTACATATTATTATTATTTAGTAGGAAAAAAATGGAGAGAAAAAAAGTAGAAGATCTTGTGAATCACCAAAAGGAAAAAAAAACATACGAATTCACAAAAGATAGAAGATGGAGCTTGTAAAACTATCAAAATGGGAGGAGGAAGAGGCAAACCACAAAGAAATGAGGAATGCTCAAGGTCAGAACACACTAGTTATGAAATAGTTTATTTGATAGATGAAATCTCTATAGATCTAGAATCTCTAGAAGATTTGATAATCATTTGTAGGTTTATTGGGCCTAAAATAAATCATACAAAAATAAGGGTTTGTATTTGTTGGGCCCATATAAAATTTCCATTCCATA
The DNA here is from genome assembly GCF_030272615.1 of Cryptomeria japonica. Classification (NCBI taxonomy): domain Eukaryota; kingdom Viridiplantae; phylum Streptophyta; class Pinopsida; order Cupressales; family Cupressaceae; genus Cryptomeria; species Cryptomeria japonica. The sequence continues at coordinate 294,943,995 of NC_081407.1, forward strand.
TGCATCCTTGTTTGAAGTAATGCTTATCTAATTCGCTGGTCAAGAAATTTGCTTAAATTTTGCTCATATAATTCAGTCATGGTTAAGTTTCACTACGTTGAACTTGAACCTTGAAATTGAACCTTTTTGGTTCAAGGTTCAAAGTTCAACAGGCGTTGTTTTGAATGTTTTTCCTCGTGCGCTATTTTAAGCTTTACTAGTTCATGTCGGCATTTTGCATTCTTTGAACATTGAACTTGAACCTTTTTGGTTCAAGGTTCAAGGTTCAAGATTTGTCATGTTAGTGCTATGTTGCGATGGTTTCACAAGGCTTAGAGTTTTATGTATAGGTTTCTTGGAAGACATGTGACTTGCCATGTGGTGACGGTGTGGACTTTTAGAACATGATAAACGACCACCAAGGAGAGGAATATTCTTTCTCCAATGATTTGAAATCTGCCATTTATGGCAAGTATGTGTGAGGATCCGCTGTGTCAGAAGTGAAGAGACTTAATATTTAAGGTATGCTTCAATGCAATCATTTCAAAGTAAGGTCACATGAATGAGGAGTAATGAAGGAAGCTTTACTAATGATGGGTAAGATTTTCTTGGCTTTAAAACTGAGTGGTTGTCTCGTCAGGGTTATTATTTTCTTGAGAAGATTTTGAGAAGGAGTTTTCGAAGCAGGAGAAATAGGCTGCGATAGAGGTTTACAGAGGACAGAGGAAGGTATGTTCAACAACTTTCTAAATTGCTGTAGTTTGTTTTAAAGATCTGGGTATTCTGTTAGCTTCTTGTTTCTATTTTCACTTTCCTTCTTCGCCTGGGATTAATTTGGGAAAACTACAAACTAAACATGAGACCTTTTTTGCCCAAATTGATGAGCTCATCTTCCCTTGTAAGCTCTTTACTAGAGTTAGGTGATACAGCGTTGGGTCAGCTAGATTTAGATGTCTTTCTGGAGAGAGTTAAGAATTCAACCGCAGACCCCATGAAGACAGATGTAGCACACAGCGGATTATTATAAGCGGCCACCTTTCCCATAGCTTCTCCTTGCCCTGAGCTAGTCTTAGAATGTATGAATCATTATGACAAGGGTAATAGATGCATAAGGAAAAATGATGGTGAAGTCTTGTTGTCCATTGATAGATAGATAGTAATGGTAGCCATGGGTATTCCACACCGGGAACCCTATGAAGATTGGACCATTTGTAAATCCTATGAAATTTTCTCTGAGAAAAAGCAATATTATAGAACTGTTATTGCATGGAATTGGCTCCTAAGATTCCAAAAAGGGGGCTCGAGGCTGCCAAGACCACTAACCCGTGAACATTTAATTCCTGTAATCTGAGACTTGGTAATACTGTTGAGCAGGGTAAAGGGTAATTCCCACTCTTTTTACTGGGAGGACTGGATGTATTTCTTCATCTAGGTCACTCTAGATAGAAGTCGATGAATCGACTGGGGAACTGTCATTGCAGAAAGGTTACATGAAGGTTTGAGTAATTATCTGGGAATGCCTAATTTTTATATGTCATCCTATCTGTTATATATGCTTTCCTGTGTGAGAGAATGATCTAGGTTGTCTCATGTAAAATGGGTTCAAGGCATGATAATTTATGAGTATCATCCTAATCTGACTTTGAAAGGGCATGTTTATGATTATCTCCATTGGAATAATGTTTTCTTTGGAAGGTTGACCTTTGAATTACAAGGTAATTTGCATAGAAGAATGTCTACAGAAGTAGTTGAGCTTGTTAACATATATGGCAGTTTCTTTATACAGTTCATCCACTTCGCTTATCTAAGAGTTGGAGGATTTAAAGGCGAACCCTTTAGACTTCCCAGGTACATTTCAGACTCCTGCATTTTGATCAAAGTTTCTAGACAGCTTGCTTATGTCACAAAAGATTATGGTGAGGACTCCGACACAAGTGAGATTTTTCCCATTGATTTAGGCCATTATAGCTGTAGGTCAGTCTCTGATGCACTGAATCTTGAACTAGAATTTAAAAGGTTTCATTTGAATACCTTTGTAAAAAGGGATAACTTTGATAGTAAGGGTTTTATTGCTCAGTATGTGAAGAAGATGGTACCTGATCAACATGTTCCTCAGTTGGAGGATTATTGGGAGGGTTGCCAGGATGAATTTGAAGTACGAAGAAGGAGTTGGTCTAGATTAACTTTGAAACAAATGCATGACATGAAATTGCCAATGGATACCTCGAGTGTCACCACCGATGAGGAAGACATACTTGATTCAGAGTTTATGAAGCGGGTCCATGATGAACCTCTTCCAGAAGTGGATTGAAGCAAGAAGATGGGGGATAGTATTCAGACACACACCTACAGTGTAATTCGTAGGACACAAAATTGGCTTAGGAGTTGCCGATTTCATCCGACACGAGCAACTATTTCAAGAAGAAAAAGTGGGAAGAGGAGTACCACAAGTAAAACTTTTGTTTTGACTAACATTCCTATTTATAATGCAGGAAAAGGATAGGCAAGGATTAAAGAAGAGAAACTTGACATCAGGGTTGAGCTTGCTATTACTGGTCTAGTTACTAGGTCAAGGTCCAAGAAGATTTTCCAGCCCTGGACTTCTCATCTCATTCTGGATTTGGACGCAGAGGAAACACCAAGCAAGATGACATCCCCTGTTTCTGAAGTAGACAAGGTTGCAATTGACATAGATACTATTTTCTAGGACCCAGGGACACTCAAAATCTAGTCTCATATAGATCATGCCACACCACCATCCTCAGTAGGATTTCCACCCATGCCTTCAAAGGAACTGACCCTTGCACCAAAATGATTAAGTGATTCAATCACCAGGAAAAGGAATGTTGTTCCGATTTTAGTATCAATGGAGGACGCTGTGATTAAATGTCTGGGAAGGTCTACAAAGCCCAAAAAGTTAAAAACAGAGGCAATAGTTGATTTTGACGAGAGTAGGAAGCATTGGACTGTAGACATTGCTAGACCCGAGTCTAACAAAGATGCTACTACGGCTTTAGAAGAAGACTATGCTATTGAACGAATTGATTTGGGGGTCGAAACCAAAGCCATAGATGTGAAGGATCTGGAGACTTCCACTAAACCAATTATCTCCCATACTTGGAAGGATGAGAGAGACAAGGCTAAGTTGAAACAAAGTTTGATGCAAATGGCCCAGTATATTCATGCTTTGCAGAATAGCCCATTGCCATTATCCCAACATTCAGGACCTTCTAGTCAAAAATCACCTAGCAATCAAAAATTCTTGGATGAAGTTCAACGAAACAAGATAATTGCTGAAGTTTCCTCAGATTGGCTCACCTCAATCATGCATCAGGCAACTAATTACATAAAGGATTTGGTCTAGATTTTCAAAGATGCCAATGAGGTCACCAAAGCATTGGACTCTGACTTGGTCTCATGGCAGAAGGAGAAATCTAAGTGGGTTGTGATTTCAAAGCAGATGCATGATATTCAGCGTTATGGTCTAATGAACTTTCTTGCTGAAAATCAAGTGTCAAGACTAAATGAAGATGAATGTTCATTTGCAAGGAGAGTATTGAGTGGCACAACCATATTATTGAATAGGGTTATAATGAGTCGGCCAGTCTGCGTGGCGAATTAAAGGCCTTGAGGGCGACCATGCAGAAGGACTTACAGTGCATGGATTTTCAATTACTTAAAGAGGATAGCGAAACTCTGGAAGACCTATGGAGATGATTAACCAGTTCAACAACCACATCAGACAAATCAAGATGCAGAAATCCTTGTCCGTGGAAGACTTTACGAGGATCTCTAAGGTGGAATCAATGGTCACTATTTGTCTCGATCACCTGGATTCCCATAGAGATAAATTGCAGATGGTAAAGAGAAAGAAGGAGCTCTGGAAGTAGAGAGTAATTCATATCAGTTTGCCATACGTATTTGTAATCCAGAAGTTTTCAAAAGTGCATCAAGAGTGGAGCGCGGCCAAGGTGGTGATGGTGTCTATCCAAGACACTAACCCGAATGATCACACCGGAATTGAGCAGACGGCATGACTAGCGCTGCTGGCAGTTGTTTGCCAGCGAGTCTAGTTATTTTCTTTAAGTTTCGGTTATATAGTTAAGGGTTGCTTTCTATTAACTCTTACAAGTTAATTTTACTTTGGTTAAAAAATGAACTATTGGTTCTGGTGACCTGTAAATATCTTTTGTAATGACTTTGAAGAGGTTCACTAAGTTTTTGGAAAAGACTATCTTTAAGATTGGCTAAAGACATTTTGTGTATGTAGAAAGTGGATGACCATCGATGAATGCAAAATCATGTTAACAGCTATTTTCAGTTTCAAATATGTGTGTTTGATATTTGAAGTTTGATTTCTGTGTAAATCTATTTCGAGGAAGGGGCTATTATACTTTCTATGTGTGCAGAAAACCATTGGCAAATTTTATCTTGATAAGCTTTTTCATTTTGTTTTATTGTTCGTATGAAGTCTGTCGGCTTTATATAAAAAATTTATATATGGATCAGTGCTTGCATTCATTTTGTATTTATCTTGATAAGATCTTCATTTTGGCTTTATATAAAAAGTTAAACTAGGAAGAGTAATACAAATAAAAACTCAAATTTTTATAGTGTTCGTATTATGAAGCATTTTGGATTAGGTGGCTTTATATACCTAATACTGTAGATACATTAAAAGAAATTTATGTATTAAAAAATAGAATGATTTAAAAAAACTATACAAAATTGTAATTATATAGGATACACACAATAATTGATTTTTAATAGAAATAATTGTTATATAATATAATTTTTTAATTTTCATTTATATTTAATTTAAATTTAATAGTGTAAATCAACTCCTTGTAAAATAGCTAATTCATTTAATTATCTATATTTTTAACTCCTTTTAATCATTTCAAATCAAAATATAACAACATTTTTAATTTTCAATTAATTACTAAATACAATCAAAAGTACTTACTCATTACAATAGTATTGCATAAAAGCAAGTAGTAATAAACAAATATTACTACTGAATAGATTTTCTCAAAATATATATGAACTTAGCTAATGCATGCATGATTGCAAGCATTTCCTTGTCATATATGGAGTAGGACCCTTCAACACCTCTTAATTTTCTGCTCTCAAACACAATGGGATGCTTGTCTTGCATCAAAACAGCCCCAACACCTTCTCCAGATGCATCACACTGTAGCTCTTAGGGCTTGGAGAAATCTGGAATTGCCAAAACCGGACAAGAGCTCATGATCTTCTTAAACTTATCAAAAGTAGTTTGAGCCTATTCTATCCAACAAAAAGCTCCCTAATAATAAATTGTATGGAAGAGGAAGGTCCAGAACTTGACAGATGATTTATTTCACCATAGGGCCCACTCGGATTGGTAGCACCACAGCTCCTTTGGATGAACGCAAACATCGAATCAGGTAACTTGCTTAGCAATTTTCCAATGACTAGTACTTTTTCAGAAGAGGACTTTGTAATCCCTACCATCACTGGGGCACCCACTATTTTCACAGCAGGCCCTCCTAATGCACTCACTGTTATACTCTTGCTTATTTCATTTAATTCCAAATGATCAAATTAACTATATTATTAAATCCGACATTGTGTACCCATAGAATTTATATCAAAGAGGATTGTGAACCAATTAGATAGCCTCAGAGAAGGATTAATCCTTCTTTAAGAGAAATAGTTAAAGAGGAACTACAAAAATTGCTTCATGCACGATTCATCTACCGTATTTCAGATAGTTAATGGGTTTCTCCTCTGGTTATAGTTCCCAAGAAAGGAGTAAAATGGAGAGTTTGTGTGGACTATAGGGAGCTCAACACCGCTACTAAAAAGGATCATTCCCCATTGTCATTTATAGACCAAGTGTTACACTCTCTGGTAGGTAAGCAATACTTTTCATTTTTGGATGGATTTAGTGGTTATAACCTGTCTGTGTATGTACAAAAGAGCCAATTTATCCTCAAATAAAAGATTTAAAATCAAATAAAAGAGTTTATTTATATAAAGGAAGATCTATAACTATTGATAATACAAATTCCTCATAAGTAAATGTAAGGATAAGCAATGAGGAGAGAACCTGGTTTATCGAGGCAAATTATCATCGCCCTTATAAAATAAAATAGGATTATGCAATATTTAGTTACTATATGCCTGTTACAATTGTGAATTCTTACCGAATATTGTTGAATTGTTAAATAAGTCATCTACTATAAATATGTCATGTACTATAGAGTAAATAACTTCATGTGCTTGCCCAAATTCTACCTCTACTCAAATATATAAATGTGAACCACTGTACACTTCAAGACACTCAGAAATTCTATCTCTGCTCAAATATATAAATCCATACTATTGTACACTTCAAAACTCATAAGGACTTGTGTTCTACTGTTTTAAATGTTGACATGGATGGGGAAGTAGATCTTGAGGAAGAAATCATTTGTGCCTTAAGTGAAATCAAGAAGCTTAAGAAAAGAAATTTCAAACAAAAGTTTAAGTTATAGAAATATGAAGAAGAGGATAGTGACTCAAGAGAAAAGCAAAGATGTCATTCAAGAGAAAAGATGGGTGTATACAATTGCCTTTAAGTGCTTTCTGGTGAAAAGTATTCTGTTGATTGTATGTAATTTGGAGCCGAATGAATATTTACTAGAGGGAGCTGTACCTTAATTCAGAGGTTAATCAATTAATTAATTTTCCAACTGTTTGGTAGAAAGTTTGTCTACCTTTCTATGACCCGCAGTTCTTAAGTATTAAACAAATAAGGAAAGACAAATCTATTTACCAACAATATCAAAAAAAATTTGAAGATATAAGTGATAACCAAATTTATGTCAAAAAGATTCTTTATAGTTATTTTTGCTAATAAGGAAGAATGGGAGAAGGTATTGCAAGTAGGATTGAGGTCGATTGAAAATTACCCATTGTATATGCAAAAGTGGTTCCCTTATTTTAACCCACTTACTTAGATCCTTATCACTCCCAAATTTGGATTCAATTGTATAATTTGCCTATAGAATATTGGTCTATAGAATGTTTGGAAAAGGTCAATAGATCATTGGGGATATTAATCGACATTTATGTACACCTAGTTGATGATGATGCATACCTCTATGTAAACATCAAGGTGGCAATAATAAGGTGAATACCAAGTGATGTTAGGTTTGTTTGATGATAAACATTGGATTAAAAAAATTGAAATTGAAAAGGAAATTTTTTTTTGTCTTTGGTGTAGTCAAATAGATCATATGATAAATGATTGTAAAATAATCCCAAAGACAATAGAGAAATGGATTCCTAAAATCAAAAATCTTAACAAAAATTTGGGACCCAATATAGTAAAAGAAAGAGTAGTACAAAAGGGAAAGGAAAAGTTTATACAAATAGGTTTGGGTGGAACAAAGAAAGTTGATGAAACTAATGGGAGAAATAGACAAGATAAAGATGCATGTCCTAAGGATTAAAGGATAAAACCATTAATTAGGAAAAAAACAATATAGATTTATAGGAAGGGAAGGATAGTGCTAGCAAGGAAGAATGAGGAATAGATGAAGAAGGAACATAAAATGATTCATAGTTGGCAATTATGGATCCAAGATGTATTAGTCACACAATGACACAATTTCTAGGGAAAGAAAATGGAGGAAGAGGAAGGAAAGACAATAAATAGAAAAGAGAGGATGAAATAGGGGAGACAGGATTGGTGAGCATCTAAGCATTTTTGAAAAAATCCAATAGTGCAAAGGCCTCCCTTGGAAATAAATGGGACTCCTCACGTGGAATGTTAGGGGCCTTTTGGCCCCTAAAAAATGACACTTAATCAAGCACCATTTGGATAAAGTTGTAGTGGATATTGCAATACTCTAAGAAACCAAAATCTTCTTAGAAAAAGGGCCCAAATTTGTTAAATATTATTGTAGATGGGAATGATCATTTGTGAATGCACGAGGAAACTCTAGAGGCATGGATATTTTAATAGAATTTAGATACAATGTTGGTAAATGTGGAGATGGAAGAATATAACTAGATGATGTGTAAGGTCAGGTGTCAGGTTTCAAATGAGGGATTCTCATCAATTAATACCTAACATCTCACTAAAATAAAAGAAAAAATATTGTTGTGGCAACCCATCCTACATGGCTTTGAGGATTAGAAAAAATGTAAAATGATCCTTTGTGGAGAATTCAATGCCATTATGGACTAGTGTTAAAAAGTGAAGGATTTAAAAAATTAAATCGATCTATGATGGATTTTAGAACATTTATTGAGAAAGTGGAAGTTGTTGACTCCATCAGGGATAACTTTAAGAAACCACCCCCCGGGCAACTATGTAAAATCTTGGCGAATCAGACATTATTTTTGGGTGGAGAATTTTCATAATTGATGGCAAATTTTTTTTTTAAATAGGGCAAAAAATTATTTCGTATTGGCAATTTTTTTCTAGGGTACGAAAAATTCCATAAATTTCAGGTGAATAATACCTTGTTCTATGGGAAAAATATTTATTGTGGGAGGCGAATATTTTTTGTTAAAAGGAACAAATATATAATTGTATGAGCGAAAATGTTTACTCCGAAGGAAAAATTATTTAAATGTATTGGCGATTTTTATCCACCGCTTGAAAATTATTTAAATGTATTGGTGATTTTTATCCACCGCTTCAAAACTATTGAATTTGTTTTGGCGAATATTTTGTTATTTATTGAAAAATATATAATTTATTTGCAATTTGATGAATTCATTGCCATTAATAGACAAGGCACATCACATCAGATCAGTACATCACATCACATAAATTCTTAATACATTGAGTCCGGGCTCTACATGATGTATCAATAACCACAGCCTCTTTGACACGTGAAGGGTGACACATACCTAAAATCTATCAATGATTTTAAACCGTTGGATGATTGTAGATCAATGGCTAAAGTTTTATTTCGGCCCAATTTTCTAAAGAAAACATAGCTCGCCAAAAAGTGCCCGGAATGGAATTGGATTTAATAGACACGTATCAAATGTCACGAATCACGATCAATAATTTCATTCATTTAATAAATATCTTTTCAGTAATTGCAATCCACTTTGTCCCCACAACTTCTAATGTGATACTTGCAAACTTGGTACTGGTTTATAGCTGTTTCCATTTTCGCACAATAGTGCATTTATGGGAAAGATTTGTAGAGATAAGAAATATTTTTAAAATTTAAAGCAATTAATATGGTTAAAGAAGTAATTATTACAATCAAGAGCTTCAACTATTTATAATATGATCTCTTCTTCTTTCATCTTCAATTAGCCTTTTCCATTTGTTAGATAAATCATCGGAGTTGTATTTAAATTCTTCCTCTGGTTTAGGTTTATAGGCTCAGGTTGTTTAATTTGTTAATCTATTTTCTCAAGATGGACACTCCCATCCACTTGAGAAGAACTTCTACAGAGGACCAGAGGGCCTTTCTAGGCTCCGTTAGAGACCCAACCCTCCAATCAGTCTGCAAGGAGGTTAGGTCATTCACTAATGAGGCTTTGCAGATGGTGCTGGGCAGAGAGTTTCTGTGAAATGAAAATAGGTATCGTGTTAACACGAACATTACATCTCATTTCTTAGTGTCTCTTCTGGACCTCGGAGGAGACAAGGTGGATATGCTGATGCTGTTGAGGAAGGTTTTTAAGGAAGACTTCCTTGGAGATGACATTACTATTGTCATCCTTGCAGAAGTAGGGGTGGGGATCCCTTGGGCAAGTGAATTATCCAAGCTTCTCCTCCCTAACCAAACAGTGCCAGTGGCTAGGACACCATTTCTCCTAAACCTGAATGCGGAGCAGTTGACGCGTTACAGGAAATGGGCGTGGATTGGCAGGGACTTCCTCCGGAAATGGTTGCTCCTGGATGACTTTCCAAACTACAATTGGCTTGAAGAATTCTCTCAGTTTATGTTGTTTTAAAAGTTCTACATGGAAGGAGGGTCGGATTCTTAGTACAAAGTTGTAAACCATCCACTACCTGTGCCCTAGCCCCACCCCCTGGGCCCCTAGTAGTTTTTTTTTCCTATTTTCTTGAAACCTAACATGCTTAGTGGCTTACTCATTTTGGCTTTTAAGTTTTTGAGTGTCTCAGACTTGAGACAAAAAAATGGTAAATTTCCAAAGCATAAATATTAATGATAATTTTTCAAATTCCAATTTGTTTTAGTTTGCATCTTAGAGTCTTATGGATATAAAAATGATTTCTATAATTCTATTTCATTTTTATTAATTAATTTCTTTCAAATGCTTTTTGTATATGAGCTACGTTATTTCAATTTTTTTTTAAATAATGGAAATAAATTTAATACTATGATCTTTTTTATGTAATGCTATTAACAAAAATCACTCTGTTCCATTAATTATTAATTATAATTTTATAAATATATAGTCATTCAAAATACAAAATTTCAGAAGTTTCAAGATACAAAAGTTTATCGGTAAAGGTTTCTTCATTATATTAATTCAAAAGTTTCAAGATACAAAATTTGCAGTCATTCATGCATAAACACGGATAGAGAGAAAACCATACTACCCACAGCATATAGCAAGCAAACAAAAAAACCAGTTCATTGTTGGATATCCATAACAAATGTTTCAATAGTAATAAATCATTTAGAAGCAAATTAAAAAACACTGGCCGATACAATAGGCCGCTCACTCACTATCCCCCTAGGTCACCTCCTCCCAGTCCCTTCCCTCCTCGAAGGTCGATGCTTTCCCTTTTGCTGCTTCAGCTTTCATTTTTGGAATGTGGTTTAGGCACCCAAAGTCGGGGTCGCCCTCCAAGATTGCCAGTAGCTGTATGGCCCTTCCTTCTTGAGCCCTGTCTCTCAATTTCCTACCAACCTCCATCCTTGCCACCACATGCAAAGCCTTCAGGACTTCATCCACCCTAGTTAATTTCACAAAGAGTTTCATCGCTTCCCACCTCACTCAGGCACGTTCATGGCACTGGTATTTGATTTCATCCTCTAGGCTATGAATAAAAGGAAGAAACTCCTCCTGGTTGTCCCCTTCCTTAATTTGAATGCCAATGCCCAACACCACCCACTCCAAGATTGAATCCAGGTTAATCAAAGAATCCCCATCAATCAATATATTTAAATGATCCATAAATCAATAAAGTACAACTTAAAAACTCAGTTAATAATACAGTTTACAATATCCTTACAACAGAAAAACTCCTTCCTTTCCCTTCAAATCTTTTCAAGAAAAAAAATACAATATTACATTCTTTTTTTTCTGCGACCAAAGTAATTCCAGCAACTCCTAGCTTTCCTTTCCAAGCAACTTGCATTCAAACTTAAGGCTGTGACCATGGGGTACTCACCTCCTAGCCTAGGCTTACTAGAAGCCACCCCTGAGCTTAGAGGGCCAAGTCCTAGATGGGTTACACTCAAGCAACACAAACAAGCAAGGGAAAAAAAAAACTCAACAAACACATTCCCATACCAAGGCTGAAACTTCATCACATAATATGATGTTTACAAGGGTGGAAGTGGACCAAATACCTCGAGGAGATCTGCAAGATAATATATCACAACCAACTCATGGCAACCAAGAACACAATATAAACCCATCTCAACCCAACATCCTTATGACCCCCAAGGCATACATGCCATATTTTCTCCCCTTATGATCCCCGAATGTATAAACAAAATTATGCAGCAAGGGTCACATGAACAAACCCTTGAGATCACTCTCATAATGAGAGCCTCTCAATCTAAGGCTATCAAACTCCTTCAACCCCCAAGACCATTCTACCCTCCCAAGGGTAGAAGGCCTTGGATACTCCCAAAACAGAAGAAAATGCATAACAGAATGGGAGAAGAATTCACATAAAAATTTTCACAAATAAAATACAAGGGAAAGAACATCTACATTCAAGCAATCTTTTAAGAGAAGATTTTCAACATGCGAAGTAAGAAATGATCCAGCCTTGAATCTTCTCAAGGGTTCACTAGGGATAGTTTGGAAAAGAGCAGCCCACTTCCTCCATTTTTTTTTGCAACACTTCCCCAAAATTATATTCTAACTTGTTTCAAAACTGCAAAATTTCATCTCCAAAGGTGGAGAGTGGGTGATTAGCTCACTAAGCTTCAATCTCTAGCCCAAGAAGGCTTCTCTCACTCCTTCCAACCTCTTGGTTAGAATGAGGGACTCCCATTGGTTGGTCTTCCCTAGGTCTTACACACTTCCTACCCAAGGCACCTCAAGAAGAGGAATGAAATGGGGAAGAGGAATTACACCTATCAAGAAGGTTATCTAACCAAGGATGGCACTCCTATAGATGGAATTCGTCCATCTTGGGAAAACCACTTTTTTGGGTGGTTAAACAAGCCCTAGGGGAAAGAAACATGGCCAAATTTCGCCTTCACCCATAGGTACCCCATGAGGCCTAAAAAAATGCTCTAAAACGGATTCTAGGAGTTCATTTAACCCTTAGAAAGTCCAACTAAAGTTAACCTACGGGTCAACTCTAAGTTGACCCTCCTTGTGGCTCACTATCCTAGGTTTCTTGGTACCTTTAAGGATAATTAGGAAAGAAAATAATTGAACAAAAACAAATCTCTGCAAAAAGGTGACATGACAATTTCCAACACAACATACAACATAGGTGTCAAGTGACACTACAATATAATTCCACATCACAAATACACACATGGCAATTGTCTCTTGAATGATTTAAGCAATTCAATAAATACAATTTACACTCATGCAACATTTTACGTTTACAAATAAAATACAATACAATGGGGTGTTGTCTCTCAAAATAGACAACCCCTGGTTTTACAAACACACATAGGCCTAGGCTTGATTCTCCATAATGTCTCCATGGTCACATGGATAATTTTCCTGCACATCTCAATTACACATTAGTAATTCCCAAATAGGCTCATATAATATTAAACACATTAATAAGAATACAAATCAATCACTTTGCATACAATTGACATCATATAAATCAATTTACCATAAAACCAATGCAATCTATATAAAGCAATTATCATAATCCTCATAAATTGCAACCATTCGTAAGGCATGCATCATAATTCCTAACATCATAATAAGGTCCTGCAAATTCAGATATAGCTGACATACGTCAGATCAAGATTATCCAATCAGTGGATTATATAGGATTTCAAATCTATAACACATTAAAATGTAAACCACTAGGTGAAAAGATTCGGTAACTTGGTTAAATTACTTTCTCACCAATCTTTCCATCTATCATAGCCTATCCTATTAAAATAGTTATTAATAAGGTCAACCATGGTCAACTAAGTTATACAGAGCTTGATCGTGGAGGGGCTCTACATCCTCCTCCCCTAGAGTTTGACTTACTCCTGGAAGTCACAAGAGTAGAATACAAAATAGGGACATAACATTTCCCACAATCTCTCTAAGTTACTCTAAATCTTATCTTGCCTACTAGAACAATGCATTACCAAACCCAACTTATTATTGTAATTAGCTTACTATCTTCATAAGGTTAAATTCTTAGCATTTTTATTACATTTCCCTTCAATCTTAGGTAGGTGTTTACCAAATTCTATCTTTCAACAATTTACATTAATGCACCATCCAAATCTTATCAATAACACACATCAACTCCCAAAATCAAGGTTACAAATAAAAGTTTTCTTATTAAATTTTCAAGAGTCGTACTTGTTTAGGATTCATTTTAAAACATGTTTATCCCACTGCAATGCTCATCCATGCATGTTACTTAAGAAAATTGATATTACATCTAATCCAAAATGAATTTTCTTATTTTACATCAAGCTGCCTCTTAAGGGTGTTAATTACATATTTGTTAAACCACCCTAGGTGCATGATTTCTCCCAACATCCTTAGGCAACAAGGCATAATCAAATTTAAGTTCTTCAAATCCACCCCTATATAGGGTATTTTTCTACCTCTAGGGCTTACAATGTTTATATTTCTAGGCTCCAAGGTTTAAGTTACATAGAGTACATTATTTGCAACACCAAACATCAAGGTATGTAACCATCCCGTTTTAAGGGAGTGATGAAAAAATGATAATACTAAATTTAGATATCATCCACGCAAACATCTCTATACACATGCCAAATTAACAACTCTGAAATTATCATCACTTTTATAATTCATTAGGGCTAGATCACCTCCTTTTTTTTTGGTTATAACTTTTCTCGCTTAGATTACTCACAAATAATTTTATTTAGGAGGATATTCCTTCCTTTATCTTAATTTGATAAAATATTCTTTGTTAATTCTTTGTGCCTAATTTGACTCCTTGCGGTATTCTCCCTTGACACACTGTCAGTGGTTCAACAAACATGATAGACATTACACAAATCACATCACTAGGGCTAGCTATATCAACCATCAAAATGAAAGTTACTTTTGCCAAGTCCAATCAAAAGAAGAAAAATGTTGGCAATTGAAAAAAATATTAAAACTAGCAACATGGCAAGTGCCATAGCTCCAATAAAAAGAAACATAAATTTTGTGGTCCTTTAATCATAAAAAAAATAAAATTATAAAATAAAGTAATATCGCCTAGGTCACAATATACTTTTCAGAGAAAGTTGAAAACACTGACGAATCATAACTTGAAACAAGATGACCATATTAGACATACTATAGGAAGTAACAACAACACATCACCCAAGATCACACGTCTTGAGCATGTTAGGAAGTGATTATTAGACTCTTAAGGTTCTTAGATTATTTATATTCCTTTATAATTTACGAAATATCTTCCACACAAGAGATTGCAATCGTTTTATAGATCATGTTCCATTTTAACCTTCATGTGATTTCAATTACAAGCAACACTTTCTGATATAATCCGCTATCTATCTAGGGTTATTAACATCCATAATTATATTCTAATAGGTGATTGCACTAACTCAACCATTCTTTGTCCATTCTTCTTAGACTTCCATTAAATATCTTAATATGTTAAACCTTGGTTCAATGTTACATGGGAACACATGCACCAACACTTTCATGTCTTGCTTACATATGCGGTTGCTAATTCGGTACAAAATTGTCACTTGTATACTTCAAACCACTAGGGTTTGTAAAATGTAATCATATAATTTTACTAGGGACATCATTTGTCTTCTTAGCACTTTATGCTAGCTCCTTGTATTTTTACCTCTAACATTTACTTGACTTCATTAAGTAGGAGCTTGTTGCCAAATTACTAACACTTATGGTTAAGAACCACTTGGGATGGAATAATTGTCAAGTAAAACCAATAACGGTTAACAACTAATTCCTACCCACACATTTGACTTATTCTTTCCTACTTCACTTATGCAACTTATGAATTCAAGGGGGTGCACACTCGAGAGGTGACCAACACCCACCGTGTTAATTTAGAATTTGGTAAAAAGTGGTTATCTCTTTCCAAATTACTTATTTATATTTACTTACTAGCCAATTACAACACGTCACAACTTATGATTACCTTCAATCTACACAAACCACCTTATCATCATAATATCCTGTTACCCAATTACGGCGTAATATAAAGGTGTCCAATAGTTACCAATGTCTTAAGACTCCCATAATTTCTAAGTTCTCCCTTAGCTACCCACATAATTCAGCTCCTTATCATTTTTCTCATAAAATATTATATACTGCCAACCAATTTTCAATAAAACTTTGGTATTATAATACTGCTATACTATCTCTCCCTAAGCCCCTACTCATTTGCATGTTGTTTCATCCATACTTTCACCCTTGAGTGCCATAATTTACAAACCTACTTTGGATATGCCAAGTAGTTAAATTGTATTTCCTACTATCTTGCATCTAGCTACCAGTCATGCTTGGGTTGTACCTTTCTCCTTAGGTTCTGATCGAGTATAAGTTAATCATTTCTAGATTATAAGATTCTAATACTTACACCCTTTTCACTTCAATAGGGATTTTTGTATGATTCCCAAATTGTCTCTACTCTCTTTGCCATTATTTAATTTCTCCAAGATTTATCTTCCCATAAAGGAACTAGTTTGAGGCTTTACTTGCTTATTTCCCCAATTGTAACCACATATGAACTTAGGGTTTATAGAAATTACACATTTTAACCCGAGAAGTTCATGTCTCCTTTCTTCTTATTCGAAGCATCTATAGTTTTACTAGGGTTCACTTATCAAGGAGATTTCCATTCATCATATTAGACCCTATATTCAGGGTTATTCAGCACTAGCTTTTCTGCATTGCTATGCTAATCGTCTAACAAATGTCCTTAATAAGCAACCTAGCATGACCACATGCTTAAGGTACCTATCCATTAGGATAGGTTAATGCTTCTTTCTAAGATTCACAAGATGGTGTAGGAGCACCCTTCAAAGGGCTCCCACCATTTGATTTTGTTGTGTTCTTGCTTCTTTAAGAAGCCATTGTAAATATAAGAAGAGCCATGTGCTCATTGGTCTTATTTAGGTCCTAGTTTAGGTCCTAGGTTCATAAGTCTAGGTTGAGTTTTCTTGTGGAGTAGAGGGTATGTGTGCCTTTTATTTCTTTAGGGTCCTTCTTATCATGGTGGTGTCCATAGGATAGCCCAATGTGGGCCTAGGAGTCAAGAAAAGCAACATTGAGAGAGTTGCTCAAAAGTTGCAAAAGTTGCATGACAACTTTTCAAAGTTGTCAAGCAACTTTTCCACCTAGTGGGTCAAAACCCTTAGCTTAGCATGGAAAACCCTACTATGGGCACATAGAATGAGGAAAGGGTACTATATGTAGTTGCAAACCCTAAGATGATGGGTTGGATGCTAGTTTTGTACGGCCCAGGCAAAGTGACCTGACTGTGACTATAATTTTGTTGCCAGTCGGCACTAATGGAGCAATGAAGGATTGATAATGGATTTATCTTCAAAAAAAACTATGTTGAGACTCTTATATGTTGTATATACCTTCATTTTGATCATTTAGGTTAGGTTTTGTTTTGCAGGTGTTGTGTGTTTGTAAATATCTTGTAAACTTTCTTCTCACTGTCCAGTTTTAGACTGATTTGTGTCAATGGGTTGACAACTCCTTTCCCCATTGTGGAATCACTATGAAACCATGGGGATTAGGAGTACAGACCCTATACATTACTTCAAAGCAAGAAGGGCCCTTGAAGGTGTAGGGAAGCCAACCAAAGACCCACTCCTAGGCGAGACTAGACAATGCCCGACTAGGAAGGGTTAAAGCTGCAGAGGTCCAGGAGAGCAAGGAAGGTCAGAGGAGGATGCACCCTTTTGGAGGAGTTGTAGAGGGGTGTGTGGAGCACCATTGGTGAGAAGGAGGATCTTCCACCAATCTAGACAAGGTGGTAAAAACATCAAACCAACACTGTGACCCTGGCAGGCCTAAAAAACCCTCTTTAAAACCCTTAAAAACCTCAAAATTCACCTAGGGTAGTGTACGGACACTTGGAAGCCCAAAAATAGAAAAATCCTTGATCCCTTGCCAAATTAATAGTAGTTCTTTTGGGAAGTTTCACAAGTATATGCATCATCTGCAAGAGGGAGCCCTAAAAGTCCAGATAGGAGGCCTAATTGGGCAGATTCCTTGTAGCCCTATTTTGTAGGAAAAAGGCAAAATAGTGAAATCAGAAAGGGGTTGGGAGGTTGAAACCTCTTGGGGGCACATGAATGGATGGAAAACCATGTCTAAGACCTATCCTATCCTTGCTAGGACCTAAGAAGATGTGGGACAAGCCAAACCCTTACTAGCCTAAGTAAGGGTTCTTTGAATCTCATGAGTAGGTGAGACCTTAGGAGAAGTAATTCAAGTTGTTGGTGGGTGGATTGGGAAAGGTCAGGGGATTCCACAAGCAGGGGAAGTCCTAGAGACCCTAGGGTGTGGTTAGAACACCTGGTGATCCAAGGAAAGGACGTAAGAGCATAGACTAGGCTAGTCTATCCCATACCCTATCCCATCACAAGAGTACTTCATATCTTTTCTTCATTGGTGGCTCAAATGGTGGTTCTGGTTCTCGGACCACCAAAATTTTTGTATAGCTAAAATGGTTAACTAGAAATATCTCTATCTTAATTATCATGCCTTCATCTCATGTCTAATTAGCTTGCTTCACTTGCCATCTCAAGAACATACCTCGATGGATGGTATTCTCTTAGTTACCAGCAAAGGTATTTTATTGTAGGATTAACTCCTCATACTTTATTTGATTAGGACAATTATTGTGTTTAGGTTCCAATTGAATGGTAACCTCATAAGTAATATTGATCTAAATTCCGTTATTAAACACCCAAATATACTTTCATATAAATAAATAATTTGAAAATTTCATAGCCTTTGGGGTCTTATTATGCCATAAATATTATGACTAATAAGTTTCAAATTTTAGGGCTTTTAGTGACTCTTGGAACCCCTTGAATTGATATATGTTGATCTGTTGGTTTACAAGAATTTTCACTTATGTTTCACTTTGTTATTTCGCAAGTTTCCACCTAGGTGTTATACTTTGAAGTTATAGTTTGGTTAAACTAAGTTATGAATCTAGCCCATGTTCACTAGTGTATGAACCTAGGGCTCTGATACCAAATTGTCATGCCCAATCTTTTTGGGCAAGAACACAACTACAATTTTTTTTTTTTGGACACTTAATTACATGCAACCCATACCTAAATAGTTGTGACAACTTAACAAGTTGTTCCAACAAAACCTTAATAGATAATAAATTGGGTTTCTAAAGTGAGAGATGAATTAAGATTTAACTAGAAGCCTTAGGTTTCGATGAAACTCCTAGATGGAAGAATTAGAATATTACTTACGTAATAATTACGATAACTCCAACTATCAAGTGGAACAAATTGATTTTTAAAAAAAGGAACAATAATAAATTCACTCAAATGTCCTGTCCATTTTAGTTGCAAAATATAATACTTAATTAGATCAAATTCTACTACATAGACATTAATATAATTACTTGATTCAATAATTATTCTTCAAGGTGGAGGTATATCAAGCATTCCCCAATACATTGGTATTGTAATCCTTTTCATTTATAACTTAATTAATTCTTAAGTCTATTAATTCAATATTATCACGATTTCAATGTATTAATATTAATTATTAGAGCAAATAAATTTAAAGTGCCAAACATTATTATAATAATTAAATTATCAAATAGAAAGTTTCGCTTGGGATAAATAAATCCGCAAGATCAAGTTCATTGGCTTATTTTAGAAATATATATAAATCCACTACAATATCCTCTTCAAATAAACATTTAATAAACTATATTAAATCCCTTCGTTTAATTATAAATATCATTAAAAATCTCTAAAAAGTATTTATATAACTTAAATCAAATTGCAATATATATATTAATCCTCCAATCAATAGGTATTAGATATTTAATACTCATTATTTAAATTACCTCTAGATTTTAAATTTAATCATTAAATTTTATGGGAACCCATCAATAAACCCCCTTTTTTTTTATAATTTTACTCAAAATAGTATATTGATTTCCCTATAAATTAATCACTTCCCAAATTTGATAAATAATAATATTCAACAATAGACATTTAAAAAAATACATCTTAAGGTAAATTTTAATCACCATACTTATTTAGACTTTTCATTAATAAGCATTCAAAATATATTTACCCAAATATGATAATAATAATGCTATAAAAATAATTCATTATATTTTCCATTAAAACTCCAAACTAACCTACTAACTAGATAATAACCTAAGTTAAATGGATAATTATATTTCAAATACTTAAAGGAACATTTTCCCTCCTCTTTTCTCATTATTTAATAATTTATACTTTTTTTTAAAACCCTAACTAGGCTTTGTTTTCCTTAAAACTTATCCCTTATCTTATAATTTTCAATATCTAACCCTAACCCGAGATTGGGTTAGGGCATATGATCTTTTCTAACATATTTTTCCTTGTGTGAAAAGTGTGTGTGTGTAGGTGGGATGGCTCGGAGGGCCGAAGAGGTGGCGGTCTGCAGGGCGAAAGTGATAATGCAGGGGCCAAGGAGGTTTTCCTTAACCCTCAGCTGCATTATTTGTTTGAAGGGAGTCGAGACAGGGAGCCGCGATGCTCACCACTGAGAAGCCCCACTAGGTGGGTTGCGGCCCACGCAGCGGCCTTGGTCGCTATGTGGGTCGCAGTCCCCTTGGTGGTTGGGGCGCCCACAATGAGGTTGCAGTCCCCTTGGTGGCTGCGGTGCCCACAGTGGGGTCATGGTTCCCTTGGTGGCCGCAGCGCCCACAGTGGGGTCTACCAGACCCCAAACCCGCCCGAAGGTTTTTATTTAATATTTTTTATTTTTTTTATTTTATTAGTTTATTTCAAACACTTTTTAAATAAATATAGATTAATATATATATATATATATATATATATATATATATATCTATATCTATATATATATATATATATATATAAAAGTTTGGACAACAGACTGCATAAAAATATAAAATAATCAGAGTACTAAAGTAAAACAATTGCATTTTTACTTCCAGCTTAATAATAGTCTCTCTTTATTTTTATTTTTATTTGTAAGTATAAAACTCCTTTTTTTATATATAAGTATTCGTAAATCTACATTTACCCTTATCTTAGAGCCAGTTATTTCAATAGTAACATATTACATTAAATTTTATTTCCTATTATTGCATATAATTTTCTTTTGATTCAAAAGTAACAATACTTAGATTTATTTACTTTCCACTAACATGCTTCTACATAATGGAAAACATGACAGAATTATTTTTATTCACAACTGCAATGAACTTTCTCTAAAATCCATTTAAACAATAAACAACAAGATATAATGTATATCTTTCTCTTTAGCAAAGGCATATAGTTAACTTTAGAGTTAGATTGATTTTCTAGATTAATTTTCCGCAATATTTAAACCAGAAACAAAAAATGACAGCTTTAAATAATTTACAGCAACATCAATATAGCCTAAAATTCATTTAAAACTATATCATCAAGCTGAATGCAATATTTAATGTTCATACTAAAACCTGTTTATCTGTATTTGTATTTGAAATAAATAAATCACTAGGGCTAAATATTTACTTTTATCATACTAACATTCCAGCTTTTCTAATTACTAATATCTCCATTTTACTTTCTATATTTTATTTTTTTGTTAAATAAATGACAGAGATAGATAAATGATAGATTTCAATATGAGACAGATGTAAATGTTGGCATACTGTGAACTGGTATGATGACCTGATGATATTGTATGTTGTCATTGATGTCAATACGCTGAAGAGTGAACCGATATATTGAAGTAAGCAATTGGCAAGAGAACCGGTATGATGTTGTGAATCGGTATATGTGAAATAGTGAAGTGGTATGTTGAAGTGAGAAACAGAACCGGTATATGGTATGACTACCGGTTGGCAGTCTCAGCCTCGGGGTTTCTAGTTGAAGTGTTTCAAGCCTATGTGATTCAACAGATGACATTGTGTGATGAGTTAGCATTGTAACAAAGAACAGTTCGAATTGCTACGTCAGCCTTGTGCGCGTGAAGAAGCCTGCATAAAGGAGATTGCTCCTATCTACCTTGGGAATGTGCGAAGTCTGTAAATGGTGAAAATGAGTGACGGGTTATCAGCCGCCATGCAAATGGTGGAGAATGAACGACGGTGAACATCTTGAGATCGGTTTAATGAAGTGTGCTCAACGGTTAGGATTGAACCATTTGAATTGTCTAAACCTAAATGTTTAGGGTTTAGGGTTTTGCTACGGACCTGTCTGTTTCCTATAAGGTTGATGTTGTGTTTCTTTTTGAGGTTGTTGGCAAATGTTGTGTATGTATATCCAAGTAAAGAGATATGCAATTCTTGTCAGACCAGGGGAGTGAAGTGATACCTGTAGAGTGTGAGTGTAGAAGGAGGAAAGGAACTAAAGTGGATCTGTTTTGGCATTGAGTGCCATTACCAGATCATAGTAATACCTGTTGATCTTTAATCACTTCAATAGTTGGAAATCCCTTAATAAGGTAGCCTTAACCGACTTGCTATAAATCCTTTAACAGGGTGAACCAAAACTATTAAGTTTTGGAAATCCTCTAACAAGGTAGCCTTTAACAGTGTTCAACCCTTAATTGGGTATTCTAGCCATCCCTTAACCAGGTGATCCCTAGCAGGATCGGTTCCTAATAAAACCTGTTGTAATGAGTCTTTAACCAGACTAGGCTCCTAACAGAGCAGACTTCTAAAGAGTTCAAAAATAGCTTGTGGGTATTCATCCCCACCATGGTTTTTCCCAGTTGGGTTTCCACGTGAAAAAATTCTATGTGTCATGTGTGGTGTTTTTCATGTGATGGTTTACGTGATTTGTGTCTGAAGGTAAATCATGTTGAACTAGCTGTTATTATATTTTTGATGACAGATTGCCTGTTCATGCATAAGGGCGAAATGGAAGTGTAGTATTAAGCTGAGTGGAAAGGTAAGTCATTAACTGGTTAATGCTTGTTACAGTCATTCTTAGCTTTACTGGTTGTACTCTGTTTTAGACCGGTGTTACTGTTCGCTAGCCATTTGTAGTGTTTGTTGTCTTATCAGTTTTAGGAAAGTGTTTTTGACTGTGCTGATTCACCTCCCCCTCTGAGTACCTGTCCGGTACTAACTGTTCATCATTAATCAACAATTGGTATCAGAGCAATCCTATAGGTCCTCTGTGTTATAAGCTTAACCACTTGGGGAAAAGATCCTATTTCTAATGATGAAGAGGGAAGGTCCAAAGTTCAACAGAGATAATTTCAATATATGGAAAGACAGAATGAAGATATACATCAGAAGCATGGGTGCTCAATGCTGGAGCTATGTTGAGAATTCTTAGGTTGCCTATACCGGTACTCTCACCGATGACCAAAAGATAGAGATGCAGGAGAATGGGCAAGTCATGGAAGCCCTAATTAGTAGTTTATCTGACATTGAGTTTATTGATGTCCAAGATAAAGTAAATCCCAAAGAAGTATGGGATACTCTTGAAAATACATATGGCGGAGGTGAGCATGTAAAATAGGCTAAAGAAGAAATCCTTAGGGGTAAGTTTGAAGACATGCGGATGGTTGAAGGAGAGACCATTCAACAATATGGAATAAGAATCAAAACCATTGTTGGAGACATCAAGAGTGCAGGAGGCAAAATAGAAGACTCCACTGTTGTAAGCAAAGTCTTGAGATCCTTATTACCAGTCTATGCAATAAGGGTTGTAGCTATTCAGGAGTTGAGATCAATAGACAAGACTAAGGTATCCCTAGACTCCATCATTGCAAAGTTGACTGCTTATGAGTTAAATAGTTTTGATGGTAGTATGCAGAAGACTGAATCAGCCTTTAGATCATCAACTGCACCATCTAGAAAAGGCAAAGAAGCAAGCACTAGTGGTGAACCAAGACAGAGCAGAGAAATGGATGATGAGGAGATTCTGATGGAATTTGAAGCTCTTCTTGCCAATAGACTTCCTAAGGGCACCCATAAATAAAGAGGTAAACTCCCTTTGAAATGTTTTTCTTGTAACTGGATAGGACATATTGCTGTAAACTATCCTAATGGTGACAACAAGGACAAACCAGAAAGGTTCAAGAAATTCAAAGGAGGAAACCGGAGAAACTGTTTTGTGGTAGTTGATGAAGGTGTCACTGATGAGGAATCAGAAGATGAAGAAAATGAAGATATTGTGTTTGTTGCTGTCAAGGAAGATGTTTCAGACAAGAAGGCTCTTGTCTCCCGCTTTGATAATTCGAATGAGTGGATTATTGACAATGGTTGTTCTCACCATATGACTGGTGACCGGAGCAAGTTTCTATCCTTGGAAGAGTATGATGGTGGTGTTGTTTGCTTTGGTAATGATGCACCATGTATGGTCAAAGGTAGAGGGTCCAGCTCTCTGAATGGAAAGAGTAGTGTTGACAATGTGTATTGGGTTGATGGTCTCAAACACAACCTTTTGAGTGTTTCCCAGCTGAATGATAGTGGACTCACTCTGGAATTCAAGAATGGAGTGTGCAGAATCAAAGGAAAGAATGGTGAATTGGTGGCCACCAGTATGCAGACCAAAGGTAACCTGTTTCAGCTGAATGCAAATATCAGTACCTGTCTTATGGCTAAGTTTGATGATAGCTAGATATGGCATAGGATACTTTTCCATGTAAACTTTGATAACATTGTCAAGGCCAGTAAGATCAAGGCAGTTAGAGGATTGTCGGTGCTAAGCAAACCAAAAAATCCTTTGTGCAGAGAATGTCAACTAGGGAAAATGTCTTCCTCAACCTTCAGAGGTAAATCTTTCACTGTAGACAATTTACTTGATCTTGTGCATACAGATTTGTGTGATCCTATGAAAACCAAGAGTGTGTAGGGAGATAGGTATTTTATGATACTTACAGATGATTGCTCAAGAATGATGTGGGTCACATTCTTGAAGGACAAGTCTGAAGCCTTTGGAAAGTTCAAAGCTTTCAGAGCACTTGTATAAAAGGAAAGCGGTAGACGAATCAAATGCCTTAGAACTGATCAAGGAGGGGAATTCACTTCCAGTAAATTCAACAAGTATTGTGAAGAGAATGGCATTAGGAGGCAACTGTCTGCCCCCCAGACTCCTCAGCAGAATGGCTTAGCAGAGAGGAACAACCAGACTATGCTTGAAGCAGCTAGAACTATGTTAATCCAAGGAAAGGTTGCTCACACCTTTTGGAGAGAAGCGGTGAGCATTACAGTCTACACAATGAACCGGGTACTCATCAAGAAAGGAAAGGATAAGACTCCTTATGAGTACTGGACCGGTAAGACACCAGTGGTAAGCTACTTTAAAGTATTTGGTAGTAAATTCTATATCAAGAGGAGTGAACATCAGACCAAGTTCGATGCAAAATGTGATGAAGGAATATTTCTAGGATATTCCACCAAAAGTAAAGCTCTCAAATGTTTCAATAATAGTACTCAGAGAATTGTTGAAAGCATCAATGTTAGAGGTGATGAAAACTCTAAGAAACCAGAGGTAACCGGTAGTGAGCAGGTAGGAGATGAACCAGTAGTAACCTTCTGGGAACCAGTTGCAAATCAGCCCAGCACCAATAATAGTACTCCTACATTGATAGATGCTGATGCTGATGAAGATGAGGATGATGAAGAAAAACAAGAGGAAGTTGTTAAGAACATACCTAGGTATGTCAAACTCAATCATGATCCAAAGCAAATAATAGGAGATAAAGATGCGAGAATTCTTACAAGAAGAAAGGTCAGAGAAAACTCATGTATGATCTCTAAATTTGAGCCTAAATCATTCAAAGAGGCACATAAAGATGAAGACTAGATCAAGGCAATGGAAGAAGAACTTGATCAGATAGAAAAGAATGGTACAACATCCTTAGTACCTAGACCAGAACATAAAAATGTCATTGGAATTAAATGGGTTTGCAGAAATAAGCTGAATGAGATGGCACAGTGGTAAGGAACAAAGCTTGACTAGTATGTAAAGGATATGCCCAAGAAGAAGGAGAAGACTATGGAGAAACCTTTGCTCTAGTAGCAATATTGGAAGGAGTCTGTATGCTTCTTGCATATACAAATTTTAAAGGATTCAAAGTATATCAAATGGATGTAAAATCTACATTCCTAAATGGTGTACTAGAAGAGGAAATGTATATAGAGAAACCAGATGGGTTTGCCCTATCTGAAGATAGTGACATGGTGTGTAGGCTACATAAAGCCTTGTATGGTCTAAAGCAGGCACCTAGAGCATGGTATGAACGTCTACACTCCCATCTTGTGAAGATTGGATTTGAGAGAACAAGTGAAGATAGCAATATCTACTTGAAATCGAAAGGAGATCAGATTCTTATCTATGAAGTATTTGTTGATGACATAATCTTTGGTGGAGATGACAAGATGAGTCATGATTTTGCAGATGAGATGAAGAAAGAGTTTGAGATGTCACTCATAGGAGAGATTAAATTCTTCATTGGACTACAGATTCAACAATTGAAAGATGGAATCTTTATCACTTAGTCCAAGTATGTCAAAGAGGTGCTGAAGACCTTTGGCATGGAAGATAGAAAATTGGTTGGTACACCGATGGTGACTAGTTGCAAATTATCAAAAGAGGATGACTCGGCCTTGATTGTTGCGAAGGAATACTGATCAGTGATTAGTAAGCTGCATTATGTAGTGCATAGCAGACTGGACATTGCACATGTAGTGGGCATTACTACAAGGTTCCAGAAAAGCCCAAGAGAATCTCACTTGGTAGCAGTCAAGCGGATTCTCAAATATCTGAAGGGAACTACTGATTATGGGTTGTGGTATCCATATAGTAATGATTTCAACCTGAAAGTGTTTACATTGGGTAGGTAATGTGGACGATCGGAAGAGCACAACTAGTGGTGCATTCTTTCTCGGTGGAAGATTAGTCTCATGGATGAGTAAGAAACAGAGTTGCATTTCTTAGTCCATAGCAGAAGCGGAGTATGTTGCAGCCTTCATGAACTGCAACCAAACTATTTGGATGAAGCATGTATTAAATGGCCTTAGAGTTCCTGTATCTGAATCGGTAAGTATATTTTGTGACAATACTAGTGCAATTAACATCTCTAAGAATCCGATTTTACACTCTAGAACAAAGCACTTTGAACTTAAGTATCATTTCTTGAGGGAAAAGGTTCAGAACAAAGAGATTGCATTGGAACATGTCTCTAGCAAGGAGCAGTTAGCTGACATATTCACAAAGCATCTCCCAAAAGCTACATTTACCTATTTGAGAGGTGAATTAGGGGTGCTGCCCCTTCAAGAGGTCAACTAAAGATGCGTGCTCCACATCAGCAATATCTTACATTGCTATATCTATTTCAGACTGATGTGTTGACAGATGCTACTCCTCAGGGGGAGCAACATAGTGGAACAAGGAAGCTTGTGCCTCCACTTTGGCATTGCTGTCAAAGGGGGAGAAGATGAGAAGTAGAAGAGATATTTACAATATTGGGGGAGAAGATGTGAAGTGGAGAGATATCTTTGAGTATTGCCATCAATGCCAAAGGGGTAGACTATTGGCATACTGTGAACCGGTATGATGATCTGATGCTATTGTATGTTTTCATTGATGTGATCAATACGCTGAAGAGTGAACCAGTATATTGATTTAAGCAACTGGTAAGAGAACCAGTATGATGTTGTGAACTGGTATATGTGAAATAGTGAAGTGGTATGTTGGAGTGAGAACCGGAACCGGTATATGGTATGACTACCAGTTGGCAGTCTCAGCCTCGGGGTTTTCGGTTGAAGTGTTTCAAGCCTATGTGATTCAACAGATTACATTGTGTGATGAGTTAGCATTGTAACAAAGAATAGATCGAATTGCCATGTCAGCCTTGTGTGCGTGAAGAAGCCTGCATAAAGGAGATTTCTCCTATCAACCTCAAGAATGTGTGAAGTTTGTACATGGTGAGAATGTGTGATGGGTTATCAGCTGCCATGCAAACAGTGGAGAACGAATGACGGATAACATCTAGAGGTCGATTTAATGTAATATGCTCAACGGTCAGGATTGAACTGTTTGAATTGTCTAAACCTAAATGTTTAGGGTTTAGGGTTTTGCTATCGACCTTTCTATTTCCTATAAGATTGATGTTGTGTTTCTTTTTGAGGTTGTTGGAAAATGTTGTGTATGTGTATCCAAGTAAAGAGATACATGATTCTTGCCAGACCAGAGGAGTGAAGTGATACCTATAGAGTGTGGGTGCAGAAGGAGAAAAGGAACTAAAGCGGATCTATTTTGGCATTGAGTGTCGTTACCAGATCATTGTAATACCTATTGATCGTTAATCACTTCAACAGGTGGAAATCCCTTAACAGGGTAGCCTTAACCAACTTGCTGTAAATCCTTTAACATGGTGACTCAAAACCATTGAGTTCTGGAAATCCTCTAACAAGGTAACCTTTAATAGGGTTCAACCCTTAATCGGGTATTCTAGCCATCCCTTAACCGGGTGATCCCTAGTAGGATCGATTCCTAAGAGAACCTATTGTAATGAGTCTTTAATCGGACTAGGCTCCTAATAGAGTAGACTTCTAGAGAGTTCAAAATCAGCTTGTGGGTATTCATCCCCACCATGGTTTTTCCCAGTTGGGTTTCCACGTGAAAAAAATTTGTATGTCATGTGTGGTGTTTTTCATGTAATGGTTTAAGTGATTTATGTCTGAAGGTAAATCATGTTGAACTAGTTGTTATTATATTTTTGATGATAGATTACCTTTTCATGCATAATGGTGAAATGGAAGTGTAGTATTAAGTTGAGTGGAAAGCTAAGTGATTAGCTAGTTAATGCTTGTTATAGTCATTCTTAGCTTTACCGGTTGTACTCTGTTTCATATCGGTGTTACTGTTCACCAGCCATTTGTAGTGTTTGTTGTCTAACCGGTTTTAGGAAAATGTTTTTGACTGTATTGATTCACCCCCCCCTCTCAGTACCGGTACGGTACTAACTGTTCATCATTAAACAACAGTAAATAAAAGACAGTAGCATAATACTTTATTTTCTTTTCTTTTCCTTGCAACTCATACAAACAGAATCAACCAAATGTACTCCTTTTATATATATATATTTAAATGATCCATACATCAATAAAGTATAGCTTAAAAACTCAGTTAATAATATAGTTTACAATATCCTTACAACAGAAAAACTCCTTCCTTTCCCTTCTTATCTTTTCAAGAAAAAAAAATACAATATTACATTCTTTTTTTTCTGAGACTAAAGTAATTCCAACAACTCCTAGCTTTCCTTTCCAAGCAACCTGCATTCAAACTTAAGGTTGTGACTATGGGGTGCTCACCTCCCAGCCTAGGCTTACTAGAAGCCACCCCCAAGCTTGGAGAGCCAAGAACTAGACAGGTTACACTCAAGCAACACAAACAAACACGGGGAAAAAAAAACTCACCAAACACATTCCCATACCAAGGCTGAAACTTCATCACATAATATGATGTTTACAAGGGTGGAAGTGGATGAAATACCTTGAGGAGATCTGCAAGATAATATATCACAACCAACTCATGGCAACCAAGAACACAATATAAACCCATCTCAACCCAACATCCTTATGACCCCCAAGGCATACATGCCATATTTTCTCCCCTTATGACCCTCGAATGCATAAACAAAATTATGCAGCAAGGGTCACATGAACAAACCCTTGAGATCACTCTCATAATGAGAGCCTCTCACTCTAAGGCTATCAAACTCCTTCCACCCCCAAGACCATTCTACCCTCCCAAGGGTATAAGGCCTTGGATACTCCCAAAACACAAGAAAATGCATAACAGAATGGGAGAAGAATTCACATAAAAAATTTCACAAATAAAATACAAGGGAAAGAACATATACATTCA
This sequence comes from Cryptomeria japonica, assembly GCF_030272615.1. Taxonomy (NCBI): domain Eukaryota; kingdom Viridiplantae; phylum Streptophyta; class Pinopsida; order Cupressales; family Cupressaceae; genus Cryptomeria; species Cryptomeria japonica. The sequence continues at coordinate 294,973,400 of NC_081407.1, forward strand.
AGCAATCATTTAAGAGAAGATTTTCAACATGCGAAGTAAGAAATGATCCAACCTTGAATCTGCTCAAGGGTTCATTAGGGATAGCTTGGAGAAGAGCAGCCCACTTCCTCATTTTTTTTTTGCAACACTTTGCCAAAATTCTATTCTAACTAGTTTCAAAACTACAAAATCTCATCTCCAAAGGTGGAGAGTGGGTGATTAGCTCACTAAGCTGCAATCTCTAGAAGAAGGCTTCTCTCACTCCTTCCAACCTCTTGGTTAGAGTGAGGGACTCCCATTGGTTGGTCTTCCCTAGGTCTTAGACACTCCCTTCCCAAGGCAGCTCAAGAAGAGGAATGAAATGGGGAAGAGGAATTACACCTATCAAGAAGGTTATCTAACCAAGGATGGCACTCCTATAGATGGAATTCATCCATCTTGGTAAAACCACTTTTTTGGGTGGTTAAACAAGCCCTAGGGGAAAGAAAATGCTCTAAAACTTACTATAGGAGTTGATTTAACCCTTAGAAAGTCCACCTAAAGTTAACCTACGGGTCAAATCTGAGTTGACCCTCCTTGTGGCTCACTATCCTAGGTTTCTTGGTACCTTCAAGTATAATTAGGAAATAAAATAATTGAACAAAAACAAATCTCTCCAAAAAGGTGACATGACAGTTGCCAACACAACATACAACATAGGTGTCAAGTGACACTACAAAATAATTCCACATCACAAATACACTCATGGCAATTGTCCCTTGAATGATTTAAACAATTCAATAAATACAATTTACACTCATGCAACATTTTAAGTTTACGAATAAAATAGAATACATATGGGGTGTTGTCTCTCCAAATAGACAACCTCTAGTTTTACAAACACACATAGGCCTAGGCTTGATTCTCCATAATGTTTCCATGGTCACATGGATAATTTTCCTGTGCATCTCAATTACACATTAGTAATTCCCAAATAGCCTCATATTATATCAAACACATTAATAAGAATAATCACTTTGCATACAATTGACATCATATAAATCAATTTACCATAAAACCAATACAATCAATATAAAGCAATTATCATAATCCTCTTAAATTCCAACAATTCATAAGGCATGCATCATAATTCCTAACATCATAATAAGGTCCTATAAATTTAGATATAGCTAACATATGTCAGATTTAGATTATCCATTCAGATGAAAATGTACACCGCAAGGTGAAAAGATTCTATAACTTGGTTAAATTACTTTCTCACCAATCTATCCATCTAACATAGCCTATCCTATTAAAACAGTTATTGATAAGGTCAACCATGGTCAACTAAGTTAACGAGAGCTTGATTGGGGAGGGGCTCTACAACATGCCTATAGGGGAATTAAGGTCATCTATTAAGGCAACCTCAGAGAGTGTAGGAGAAAAAATTAAATTTACTGTGTGTCCACCATATATTGCATTGGCGAAATTATTGTATAGAAACATTTAATTGCATAAAACATATGGTGATTGGGCCATGACTTTGATGGAAATTGATAATGTTCTGGCAACATGGCCACCCCCAGTCGGTAGAAAATATTTGCCATTTCCTAGGTCGGCGATGTAAAAAAATTGCAATTGGCGAATATTCGCCACTAAAGTAATCTCTGGACTCCATCTCACAAAATGGATGTTACACATGGACAAATAGAAGAGAAGGGTTCACCAACATATTAGAAAGGTTGGATAGGTTTTTAATTGGAGGCAGTTGCCTAAAATATGATATTACATGGGCTTAATATATCCTTCCATTATCAATCTTTGACCATTATCTGGTGTAGCTAGAACTAAAAGATAGTAGGAAACCAAAGAAAGGGTATTTTAAATTTTAAAATATTTATTGGTGAGATATTACATTGAAGGGTAGAGTTGAGAATTAGTTGAAGGAGAGAAACAATTTTCAGGGAATAGTTAGCTTATTTATTGAAAAGATTAGGGGTCATTAAAAACAAATTGAAACAATGGAGTTGTGAATGCTTCAAAAATATATTCCAAGAAAAAGAATTGATAGAGAAGGAAATGAAGGAATTGAATGATAAAGTAATTAAATGCTCTATATCCACTGATGATTTTTTTTAAGAAAAAGAGATTAAGGGTAGACATATGGAGCTATTAGCCAGAGATGAAGTATATTAGAGAGACATAGCTTGAGAGAATTGACTCTTTGCTGGTAACAAAATCAAAGTGTTTTTCATGTATCGGTTAGTGGTAGGAGGGAAAGGAATAGAATTGAAGAGATAAAAATCTCTAATGGTGAGTGCCATATTGATGTGACAAAAATTGAAGAGGAATTTGTTAGTTTTTTCCAAGCATTATTAGACAACAAAGATAATGGGATCCTGAATTAGAATGATGACATCTTCTCAGTTATACCAAAGTGAGTAAGTGAATAAAATAATAAGATTCTAATCAAAGAGTTCATAATGGATAAAATTAAAGTAGCAATGTTTCAATTATTGGGAAAATGGTGTCTCAACCTTGTATTTATATGTGGTTACTATTTATAGTAAGTTTTAATTTGAGCATGAAATGGTGTGAAATTATCCCCAATTATTCTAGTTGGCTAGATAAGCATATTGGTAAAGTTGCATCGCAAGATCACAATTACTTTTGAAGATATTAAAGTTTCCATTTCGGAGATGTGCAATGACAGGTTTAGACTTAGTTTTGATGACTTTAGACCCTCCAAAATGCCTTGGAAAGTGGTTGTAATATAATACCAGTTTACAAGGTGATAGAGAACTTCACGAGCTTTTCGACGCTTCAAACAGTTTGTCAATTGGACACACGATTCATAAGTTATGGCCTACAAAAGTTTGTACTCTTGAAATAAAAAATATAATTTGCATCGGGCACATAAATGAGTTGTTAAAAAAAAGGGAAACATGTTCATGTTAGGATAACCAGTGAACAACTAAGAGCGGGGGGGGGGGGGGGGGGGGCGCATGAATAAGTTGTTAACAAATTATAACATTTAATCCACAATACAACCTAAAATAAATTAAGTATCGGTAAAGCACATACAGATGTTGATAGGAATAGATACCGGTAAACAATACAACTTAACACAACCAAATAATCAATCCAAAGAAACCATACCACATAACACCATGATTTGTACGTGGAAAACCTGGAAAGGGAAAAACCATGGTGGGAAGCCTACCCATAGTCAGATGATACTTCTACAGAAAGTATGTGTTACAATGAGGGGCCTACACTTGTAGGAAGGCACACTGCCTAGAGCATATTGCTCATTACAAAAGAGTCTCGCTGACTATAGATATTAAAACCACCTCAAGAAGAATGGACAACAATCTAATAAAGTGAACTGCAAGAGATAGCATCTACCATGCCTGATTACAGTCCCGATTAAGCCTAATGTTGGAGGACTAAATGCTCTTCTGAATCCAATTTGATCACCAATGATCGACCAACTCATCTGCTTGAGTGATATTACAATATTCACACATTACAATCCTTGACCATGACCTTTTCCACAACCATGATGCTCTACAAAGAGTTTCTACCTTTTATTTATACAAACCCTAAGGCCAAAACCAATTAGGGCAGCTACCTAAAAGATATTACAATATAAATCCAGATTACAATGACATGCCATGTCGGCTTAAGACCAAAACAATGATAAAAAATCCATAGAACATCCCAGTAATGTGTAGAGAATACATTAGCATGATACCGGTCCATAACCTAGATAGGTACCAGACATATTATGAGTCCACCATGCCAAAGCAATGTCTTAAAGAAGTTAAAGCACAATCTTTAGCATCCTAAAAGCCATCTAAAAGCTGTACCAACACCACTTATGCATACTGTCAAGATTCCTCATTGAAATCTTTGTCGATAAAGTCTTGAACCAATGCCGGTAAGGGTTTACCAGAGTGTGTGACAGCATCCGATTACTAAGTCCATACCAACTAACCAAGACATGCTCCAAGAGCATGTACCACATGAAATACAATGTATCACATAGATCCAAACATGTTGGAAGTGTCCAACAGATAGTCTCATCTATCGGTAACACTAGATCTGCTACCGGTAACCAGAACCTATCTATCAGTAACCAATCATGGCAGCTAGTGTTGACATTAATGATAAAACATCAATGAAACACATAATAAACTCATCCATAATGCCAACAATCTCCCCCTTTGGAATTTATGGAAATGCTAGATGTGAAAAACATCTAAGTACAAAGAAATACCAAACAAGTCTCCCCCTTTGGAAGACAACCAACAATCAATAGCTCTCCCCCTATGAATGATATCTCTATAAGGTTCTGAATGATTTTTCATATTACTATCACTCCCCCTTTGACATCAATACCATAAATCTGACAAAAATATCAAAGCAATGATCAATATAAACCTCTAAATCTCAAAGTTGACCACTCCCCCTGAGTAGTAGCACCACTCATTAGTGCCGAAAGGAATAGTATCTCTAATAATGCATGCCAGACTAATGACAAACTTCATCAATCAATTCTCTGCCAGAGGGGTAGAAACCCCTAACCTATCTCTCAAATACTCAAATGATTCCTTATACAGTGGTTTAGTGAATATTTCTGTAATCCATTCTTTAGTGTTCATATAATCTAATTTGACTTCTTTTGATTCAACCTTGTCCTTTAGAAAGTTATACTTTATTAAAATATGCTTAGTCTTAGAGTGAAATACCGGATTCTTAGACATGTCAATAGCTACAGATTTATCATAATAGATAACTACCAGTTCACAATAATTTACCCTGATATCCTTCAACATTTGCTTCATCCACAAGATCTGAGCACAATTAGTTGTTGCAACATACTCAACTTCTACAGTAGATAAATAGATGCATGACTATTTTTTGCTGATCCATGAAACCAATTTCTTTCCAAGAAAGAAAGCTCCACCAGAAGTGCTCTTCCTATCATCAGTATCACCTGCCCAATCTAAATCTGTATATGCACATAAAGTGAAGTCATCATTCCTAGAATACCATAAACCATATTCTATTGTTCCTTGCAAATACCGAAATATCCTCTTTACTACAAATTCATGATTTTCTTTAAGATTACTTTGATATCTTGAAATAATACTTACTGCGTTCATAATATCCGGTCTAGTCTGTGTCAAATATAACAAACAACCAATCATAGATTTATACCTTGTCGGATTTACCGATGAAGAGGTATCCTTGATAGATAATTTCTCACTTCTCACCATAGGAGTACTTACGAGTTTGGAATTATCCATACCAAACTTCTTCAACAGTTCCCTCATATACTTAGTTTGATAGATAAAAATGTCTTTATCAGTCTGAGTAATCTACAAACCTAAGAAAAATCTCATTTCACCAATCATGGACATTTCAAATTCCTTCTTCATATTGTTAGAAAATTCCATGCACAATTTATCTTCTCCTCCAAAAATTATATCATCAACAAAAACTTCAATAATCAAAATATCATTTTCAGTGATCTTATAATATAAATTACTATCAGCACTGCCTTTAGTAAAACGAAGCTTCAAAAGATATTTATCCAACCTTGCATACCAAGCTCTAGGAGCTTGTTTCAATCCAAATACTGCTTTCTTCAATCTGCAAACCATATCTTTATCATCTGTCAATGAAAATCCATCAGGTTTCTCAATGTATACTTCTTCTTCAAGTTCACAATTCAAAAATGCACATTTGACATCCATTTGATAAACCATATAGTTCTTATAAGCTGCATAGGCAAGAAATAGTCTAACAGCTTCAATTCTAGCTATAGGTGCAAAAGTCTCGCCAAAATGAAATCCCTCCATTTGATAATATCCTTTACAAACTACTCTAGCCTTGTTTCTTACAACTTTACCATCGTCATTCAGTTTATTTCTAAAAACCCATTTATTTTCAATAACATTCTTATTTTTAGGTCGGGGAACTAAAGTCCAAGTTTCATTCTTCTCTATCTAATCTAATTCCTCGTCCACATCCTTTAACCAATGTTTATCCTTACAAGCTTCAATAACACTTGTCAGTTAAATTTGAGAAATAAGACATACCTCATCATCTTCCAGTCTCCTTGTCATAGCTCCCTTGTTCCTATCTCCAATAATTTGATCTTTAGAATGATTTAATCTTACATACTTTGGTGTCTTGTGAATTTCAAGTTCACTGCTCTGAATCATCAGTCACAGTTGAATTTTTTGATATTGTTGGTGTAACTGTCTCAGATTATTGTACTGGTTGAGTCATTGTCAGTTTTGTTATGATCATTTGCACTACCGGTTCCCTGTCATGTGATATAGATTGATTTCTATAATGTTCATCCACTTTCACATTAGCACTCTCCACAATTTTCTGCAATCTTTTATTGTAACATCTATATGCTTTTCTTTGAATTGAATAACCAAGAAATATCCCTTCATCACATCTAGGATCAAACTTTTCAATTGAATAATCTCTTTTGATATAGAATTTACTTCCAAAAATTCTAAAATACTTAATAGTAGGTGTATGTCCAAAACATAATTCATAAGGAGTCTTACCAGTTTCACCTTTGATATGAACTCTATTAAATGTGTAGACTGTTGTACTCACTGCTTCTCTCCAGTAGATATGAGGCAATTTAGCTTCCATTGTCATAGATCTTGTTGCATCCAAAATAGTTATTTTCTTTCTTTCCACTACTCTATTCTGTTGAGGAGTCTAGGGTGCAAATAACTATCTCCTTATGCCATTTATCTCACAATAACTGTTAAATTCATGAGAAGTGAATTCACCACCATGATTTGATCTCAGACATTTAATTTTCAATCTAGATTCTATTTCAACCTTTGCCTTAAAGATCTTGTATTTCTCAAAGGCTTCAGACTTCTCCCTGTAAAGCAGAAAATCGAACCCTAGGTGTTCCCCCCCCCCCCCCACTCCAAGGAGAGAGAAAGGAGGTCACTAGGGTTGACGGTTTTCACTTAGGAGAGACTTTACATTCAAAAGAGGGGTTGAAACTCACAAGATCCAATCCCACACAATGCAAGATTGAATTCTAAATGAGTTTCAAGGGTTGAGACATCAAGGATACCCTCTTTTGTAAAGAATGTAGATAGAAGGATTGAACTAGGAGTGTATGTAAAAGTAAGAAAGATTCGCTTGTAGATAGAGATAAGGACACAGGATGAAGCTACAGACCTGAAATTAGCAGTAAAATGTTGAGATGATGCCATCCTGCAAGTTTGAGCAAAAGTTGATAGGACGATGGCGCTCGGAGTGCACACGGTCCTCCGAAAAATCCGCGAAACGAAGGGGGATCTGTTCATCTCTGCACAAGGATTCCAGATCTTCAATTACAGCCGCGTACCTGCAACCTACACATAGAAAAGAGAGGATGATTGGGGGGTTAGGGATTAGGGGTTTACCTTTAGGTCAAACCCCAGTTTTGGAATTAACCAAGAAATGAGAATGCTGTAAATGTAAATGTTTGTAATGTAATCAACTACTGATATCTTGTTGTAAGAATGTTTGTATTCTTACATGCGAAGGTGTAATGATGTTGTATGTTGTATGTTGTAGGTGATCTCCTCTTCAATGGTTGAATCCTTGTCTTGAATGCAACACCTAGCCTTGAATGGAGACCTAGAATGCTCAATTGCTTGAAGGAATGCTTGAATGTTTGAATGTTTGAATGTTTGCCTATCGCTTCCGCCTCTTGCACACATATATCTTTCCTCTTTTCCTACTACCATTTCTTGGAGGGGAAATGTAATTTATATACTTGTCAATTAGGGTTAGGAGACTGATTTTTCCGACCTTAGGCTAACCTAGGAACATTATTTTCCAAATTGCAAATTTAAAGACCCGATGCCCAACAAGAGACCAGGCCCAAAATAGGGCCAGGGACCAGGGTGCTAGGCACTATGGTCCTGAGGGACCAGGGCACTGGGCACCATGGTCTTGAACGACCAGGGCTCTGGGCGCCATGGTCCCACCTCCCAGGACAATAGGGTGCAAGGAGGATCAGGCCAAGGTGCAAAAAGATGCAGTTTTTGATGTTGTAAACAGGTTTCAGGGTCTCCATTCAAGTTCAACGTTGCGCCGCCATCATGAAGACCCAAATGCAGTCGAAATTGCAAGTGTCACAATTTTAGGAAGCTACATTTAGCCCCCACTTTAGCGAGAGTATAAGCGTACACCCATACTTCCGGTAAAGTACAAGGAAACAACATTGAAAGATTTTCACCACATCAAGGAGGCAAGATACACCTAGCCCCCAGTGGACTAAGGATCTTACGACTTCGATTGACAAAGTAAAAGGGAAGATCACGAGGGAGAACCATGACTGACAGTAGTACAGTTCCCTCACTATGAGTCATGCAAGAAAAATACCAAAAATTTTCAAGACAAAGCTAAATTCGCCAAGAAATTTTCAAGTATCTTGAAGAGATATGAATGGGGTGTGTGCCCCCCTATGTTAAAGAGATCGCACACACCTCGTCGGGGGTGATTTCTTTAAGGTAGTGATACACATAAGAAATGAGAAGGGAAAGGAGCATGTTATCACAAAGATTTAGCCCCCAAGTGTGAGATAAACCCAAGGATAATAGACAAAAAACACAAAGCACGAGGTGACTTGGCTTTCCTTGGGGTCAGTATGTTGTATGATAATTCATGTATTTCATATGTATGTATGCATAATTGTTCTTCATTCCCCAATCAAGGAAGGTCACCTAGAAGAAGGGAACACACGTGTCTTTTAAGTCAACATGAGAGAGACCAAAAGAGATCTCAATGCTCTGCATCGTCCTCAAGTAGACAACACTAAGGACAACAAATAGAAGAATGAGAATAACACATAGAAGAAGTAACGAAAGAGATCAAGAGAGGAGGAGAGAGTCTACTATGCTAATGAAACTAGTCTAGCACGTCATCCACCCCCCGATCTTGCTAATCAATATTTTGGGAAGGCAGGAAACATGCTAGAGGAGGAACATCCAACACAGCAGATGGAGCTATCACAAGATCCAAACAAGGGCTATGTTCATGTTCCAAGCCATGTTTTTCTTGTCTAGGAGCTAGGATAAGTGCTTTACAAAATTCGTTAGATAAATGGTTATCAACATCAACATATTCATATTCACTTTCAGAAGAAAGAGGAGTAACATTTTCATCATGAATAATATTTTCATCTATATCATCATCAAGATTTATAAAAATAGGATCTTTAACTCGCACAGGATCAAAACCATCATGCATCTTATGTTTAGGAGATTTTGGCTCAATTTTGGGTTGAGGAGAAAATGGAATAATACTAGCTGAAGGTGTCTTTGGGGATTGCAAAGTTTGAGAAGCAGCTGCACGAGCTCTAAGATGACGCTTTCGTCGACGTTCACGTGTAGAATGATTCCATCTAGTCTTAGTAGGAAGTTGAGAAGATTGAGGAGGAGGAATATTCTCATCATTATCACTTGGGTGTTTAGGTTGTGGTCTCTTAGGTTGAACAATAGGAGAAGAGGAAGGTGGTGCAGGAGCACTTGAGCACCTGAATGCTCCAATCCTAGCAGGTATAACTTTTTATTGCAAATTAAGAATGTGTGTTTATTTTATGCTTCTAGTAGGTTTAATAGGTTTGTTTTGTGGTGTAATAAGGTTTGGAACTCATTTTGTGAGTTTCCAAGATTTTTTTGGTTTCTTGCTCGGTAGGCTAAAAATTGTCAATTTTGGGTCCAAATGAGCATTTTTGAATTTTTGATGTTGTACAGTCTTGAAAGGCATTGGAGCATGTTTATTTAGTGTTTCTAAATGATTTTGAGTCATTGGTTTGAGTGCCAAATCACCGGAAGTCAAAATGCAATTTTTGAGCAACAAAAAGTTGTCAAAAAGTTGTCAAAAGTTGTCAAAAAGTGGCTTTTGGTGGTTTTGGTTAGTTCCAGCCTGTACCTGTCCATAAAAGGGCTTCAATAAGTTTTCACATGTATAAAAACCATGTTCCAATCATTTTATGGGTTGTTCATTGTGGAAAATCAAGAAAAATACTTGTTTTGCTCTTGTTTTCTGTGAGTTTTTAACTAGTTTTCTACACTTTTTAGAGTACAGTCCGTACCATGGCTCCATGAGTCCATACTGAACCTGTTTTTGATTGATTTGATCTCCTTTGATGTTTTAGTAGTGATCTCCAATCTTTTCTTGGGGCTTGGAACAAGTTTTGTTTAAAGTGTTCTTAAGAGAAGCATTGTTTTGTGGTTCCAGTGGAAGATCATTCATGGTCCAATTGATTTCTTCAAAGTCTCTTCATCCATGGCTTTGAGGAAGTTTGTTGGACCCTCTATACATACTATACCATACATCTATTTTCCTTTTCTAGCAATGCACAAGTGTTTGTAAGCAAGTGTGTGAAGTGAGCAATTTGGCTTGGGTATTCTCAAATTTGTTTTGAATGGTACTTTGCTGTTCATAGCACTGTACTTTAAAATGTTGAAGGAGAATCAAGTTGGAAAGAGTCAGCATTATACTTTACCATCCTTGTCTCTCCCATGACTTGGTTGGATGTAAGAGGCAAAGGTGTAAAACGGACTGCAAAACGGTGAGTCACTGTTTCATTGTTAGATCCTCATTGCCAACCTCTCTAAATGGATAGTATGAAATGATGCATTCCTCTTTCTTGCATCATTAAAATGTATTTTCAAGTGGTTTCAATGTTGAGATGACAAGTTACACAAATTGATTGTAAAGGACCTAAATAAGGATCCTAAAACAGTGTACTTTTTGTCACAGTCATATAAGGTTGTCTTGATTTGTGTCATCCTTTAAGTATTCAAACCTTCAAGATCTTTGAAGAGGATAAATGCATTATTCTATCATGCCTTTAACACCTTCTTGCAGGCCAGGGACAGAGTAAAGAAGCAAACAAAACAAAGAAAGGAAGTTGCTGTCAAAAATGCACCTTATTGCTGTCAAAAATGCAGTGTTGACTGTGTATGAACAACAGTTATAAAATCCTTTCTTATTTGCTGTGCATGGTGTTCCAACTGATGTCAAACCATTTTTTGCATCCCTAATTATCATACTTTAATTGTGTTTGGTTTATCAAGGCTCAAAATGTATGCAAAATCTTAAAACCATTGCCGTCCCAGTCATCTAGACTGTTTTTCTGTGTAAGGGCAGCAGTGTGGCACTTGTTTGATATAATGACAATATTAGAAGATAAGATTTCAATCTTTGGAGGTGTTTGGAATATGTTAAAGCAAGTATTGAAGCATTTAAGTTGGCCTAGTATCATGAAGAAAACTTGTAAACTGCAAACCCTCACTAAAACATTCAAAAACCCTTAAAAAGTGCCTATTTTGTGGGACAACACTAAAATAGTCCGTACAGTACTTGCCATAGCAAAAATCCTTGAGCTTTCAACATCAAATGACCACATCTCCAAGGGTTTGTCATGAAGTTTAGCAGGTTGAGTAGGGTGAAAATTTTTCATTAAAAACTAGGGCTAATTCTAGTAGCCTTTTTGGAGCAAATTTGACCAATTCATGAAATCGGTAAGGAAGGGGAAGCAATTGGTTGTTTCAAATCATCAAAATTGATGAGTAGAGACCTGAGACACCCTACTACAATATCCAAAGCCTTGTATTGAGTCATTTGATCAAATTGACCTTTTGCACCTAGAAAGTTGCTTTGAGTAACCCTACGTTCTTTGCATCCAATTGAGAAATTTCCATTCTTGAGAAGTGAAGGACAGTCATCTTACCTTACAGACCTGTCCAGATGCTCAATCAATAGATTAATATGATTGAAATCTTTAAAGGAGCAAATAAGATTAGGTAAACCATGGTTCTCCAACAGTTGTCCATTCCTGGAAGAGAGGAGATTTAGCCAGTTGGACAACCAAACTTGTTCATTTTTGGTGACACTCAAGAGGACATCATTTCAGACTTGAATGCCTTAGCATGGAAGGTAAGGAGGAGTGATGTCCAATACAATAGGGTGCAAGGAGTGTTGAATAGAGAGGAGGAGGTAGGAGAAAGGTTTAGAAGAATCCCATTTGTGCCTAGGGATTGATTTGGGAAGTACATTGAGAACAAAAGCCCACCAACCTCAAAGAAGACTAACCTTCCTACTATACCTCCTCATCATAGTGGTATCAGAGCCAATTCAGATTTGGGTTGAGAGATTAGCATATGTCTGGTAGTGAGTCAGTGGGAGACAACACCAACAACATGGTGACCAATGCAGAGTTAGCAAAGAGGATGGAGGATCAGGGTGAAGAAAATAGAGTCCTTAGGGAAAGATTACAACAACTTGAAAGAAAGTTGAACCAAGTAGAAGTCAAGACTGAAGAAGTCAGTGAGAGAGTAGAAAGTGCTGAAGATAAGAAGGAAACCTTAGAGGAAGAAATCCCAGAACCTGATCCAATCATGGATAAAGAACAAGGAACCTTTTTACAAGCTTTGAAAGCTTTGACTGGAAAGGCCCTAGATGGAGTGTCCCTTTTTAGTGGTAAGATGGAACCAGAAGCACTAATGGAGTGGATAGAGGGTCTAGAGAATCACTTTGAATGTGTTGGTATTACTGAAGCACAGAAAGTGAAGGTAGCCAAATCCAGAATGAGAGGGGCAACCTTAACTTGGTGGAAATTCATCCAAGAGGAAAGGGTGAAAGAGGGAAAGAAACCCATAACCACCTGGAAGACAATGGTAACTAATATCAAAGACACCTACATGCCTGAAGATTATGAAATCCAGTTGCATAGGAAGAGACAAAACTTGAGACAGAAAGACCTAGATGTCAGTAGTTACACTGAAGAATTCCAAAAACTAAGCCTTAGATCTAAGGTACAAGAAGATGAAAATGTCAGAGTAGCTAGGTATCTCAATGGGTTAAGATGGAATATTCAGGAAGAGTTAAGCCTATGGTGTCCCAACACATTACAGAAGTGTTATCAATTAGCATTGAAGGTAGAAGAGAGAAACAAGAAGAAACAAGAACATAATGGTAGAGGCAGAGGCAGAGGAAACAGAGGCAGTCATAGAGGCAGTTTTGGGGGAAGATACATAGATCATAGGTCCCAGGGAGAGTCTAAGCTTATTGAGCAAAGCAGGGATTCTCAGAGCAGACCCAACTATAGGGGTAGGGGATCAGGCAACCCAGGAAGGGGTAGATCTAATGGACCTGGAAGAGGTTCATACCTCTCCACAATGAAGTGTTACAACTGTCAGAAACTAGGCCATCTGGCATATAGATGCCCAGAAAAGCCAAGCTCATCTCAAGGAGGTCATAAGAGAGTCCATTTTGTGCAAGAGGAAACCACACCAAATCAAAGCTGTCCACCATCAGAAGAAGGGGAAAACCTCATGATCGGGAGGATCCTCATGAAAGAGCCATCTTAGAAGGATATGTCTCAAAGGAAAGCTCCTTTTTAGGATCAAATGTAAGATCCAAGGAAAGGTGTGCAAAGTTATCATTGACTCAGGATCAGCTAATAACATCATATCAGAAGAAGCTACTACAAAACTTCATCTACCTAGAATACAGCACAATGAGCCCTACAAGGTCACATGGTTGGAAAAAGGGCAGCATGTATTGGTGAGTGAACAAACATGGGTAGAGTTTAACATAGGTGAGTACCAAGATAAGATTTTGTGCGATATACTACCTATGGATGCTTGTCATTTTCTTTTAGGAAGACCTTGGCAATTTGACAGGAAAGCACAATATGATGGAGAAAAGAACTCATACTCATTTTTCAAGAATGGTATGAACTATAAAATTCAGTCCCTTAATGAAGAGAGTGAGGGCAGCAAACCAAAAGTTCCCAACATTTTGTTAGTTGGTGAAAAGGAGTTCATTCATACCCTAAAAGAAGGTGATGGCATAGGTTTTGCATTAGTAACTAAACCAGTTGATGAAAAGAAAGAAAAGAAGATAGAAATCCCAAATGAGGTGCAGAAACTTCTAGATCAGTTTAAGTCAATTGTTAATGATGGTCAACCAACCTCTCTACCTCCTCAGAGAGCCATTAGCCACCAGATAGATTTCATCCCAGGAGCATCCTTACCAAACAAAGCTGCTTACAAAATGACACCTGAACAAAATCAGGAAGTGGCAAGACAAATCCAAGAGCTATTAGACCAAGGAATGATTAGAAAAAGTATTAGTCCATGTGCAGTACCCACAGTGTTAGCACCTAAGAAAGGTGGGGCTTGGAGACTTTGTACAGATTCAAGAGCAATAAACAGGATCACAATCAGGTATAGATTCCCCATCCCTAGGATAGAAGATCTTATGGATTGTTTAGGGGGAGCAAAATATTTCAGTAAGATAGACCTAAAAAGTGGTTATCATCAAATCCGCATCAAAGAGGGAGATGAATGGAAAACAACTTTCAAGACAAATGAGGGGTTGTATGAATGGCTAGTCATGCCATTTGGGTTAACAAATGCACCTA